>NC_058084.1:15628452-15708644 GCF_014858855.1 Bufo gargarizans | reverse complement strand
ACAGGATAGGATTAGATACACAGCTCAGCAGACAGTATCACACAGGATAGGATTAGATACACAGCTCAGCAGACAGTATCACACAGGATAGGATTAGATACACAGCTCAGCAGACAGTATCACACAGGATAGGATTAGATACACAGCTCAGCAGACAGTATCACACAGGATAGGATTAGATACACAGCTCAGCAGACAGTATCACACAGGAGGATTAGATACACAGCTCAGCAGACAGTATCACACAGGATAGGATTAGATACACAGCTCAGCAGACAGTATCACACAGGATAGGATTAGATACACAGCTCAGCAGACAGTATCACACAGGATAGGATTAGATACACAGCTCAGCAGACAGTATCACACAGGATAGGATTAGATACACAGCTCAGCAGACAGTATCACACAGGATAGGATTAGATACACAGCTCAGCAGACAGTATCACACAGGATATTAGATACACAGCTCAGCAGAGTATCACACAGGATAGGATTAGATACACAGCTCAGCAGACAGTATCACACAGGATAGGATTAGATACACAGCTCAGCAGACAGTATCACACAGGATAGGATTAGATACACAGCTCAGCAGACAGTATCACACAGGATAGGATTAGATACACAGCTCAGCAGACAGTATCACACAGGATAGGATTAGATACACAGCTCAGCAGACAGTATCACACAGGATAGGATTAGATACACAGCTCAGCAGACAGTATCACACAGGATAGGATTAGATACACAGCTCAGCAGACAGTATCACACAGGATAGGATTAGATACACAGCTCAGCAGCAGTATCACACAGGATAGGATTAGATACACAGCTCAGCAGACAGTATCACACAGGATAGGATTAGATACACAGCTCAGCAGACAGTATCACACAGGATAGGATTAGATACACAGCTCAGCAGACAGTACACACAGGATAGGATTAGATACACAGCTCAGCAGACAGTATCACACAGGATAGGATTAGATACACAGCTCAGCAGACAGTATCACACAGGATAGGATTAGATACACAGCTCAGCAGACAGTATCACACAGGATAGGATTAGATACACAGCTCAGCAGACAGTATCACACAGGATAGGATTAGATACAGCTCAGCAGACAGTATCACACAGGATAGGATTAGATACACAGCTCAGCAGACAGTATCACACAGGATAGGATTAGATACACAGCTCAGCCGTATCACACAGTATAGGAATTTAGATACACCCTAGCTCAGCAGACTAGTAAACACACAGGATAGGATTATGATACACAGCTCAGCAGGACAGGTATCACACAGGACAGGGATTAGATCACAATAGGCTCAGCAGATCAGTATCACACAGGATAGGATTAGATACCCAGCTCAGGCAGACAGTATCACACAGGGATAGGATTAGATACACAGCTCAGCCGTCAGTATCCACACAGGAGAGGATTAGATACACAGCTCAGCAGGCAGTATCACACAGGGATAGGATTAGATACACAGGCTCAGCAGTACAGTAGCACACAGGATAGGATTAGATCCACAGCTCAGCAGACAGTATCCACACAGGATAGGATTAGATACACAGCCAGCAGGACAGTATCACACAGGCATAGGATTAGATACACAGCTTCAGCAGGACAGTATCACACAGGATAGGATTAGATACACAGCTCAGCAGACAGTATCACACAGGATAGGATTAGATACACAGCTCAGCGACAGTCTCACAAAGATAGGATTAGATACACGGCTCAGCAGACAGTATCACAGGATAGGATTAGATACACATCTCAGCAGTCAGTATCACACAGGATAGGATTAGATCCACAGCATAGCAGACAGTATCACACAGGATAGCAACAGTATCACACAGGATAGGATTAGATACACAGCTCAGCAGAGCAGTATCACACAGGATAGGATTAGATACACACTCAGCAGGACAGTATCACACAGGATAGGATTAGATACACAGCTCAGCAGACAGTATCACACATGATAGGATTAGATACACAGCTCAGCAGACAGTATCACACAGGATAGGATTAGATACCAGCTCAGCAGACATTATCAACACCGGATAGGATAGATACACAGCTCAGCAGACAGTATCACACAGGATAGGATTAGATACACAGCTCAGCAGGACAGTATCACACAGGATAGGATTAGATACACAGGCTCAGCAGACAGTATCACACAGGATAGGATTAGATACACAGCTCAGCAGACAGTATCACACAGGATAGGATTAGATGCACAGCTCAGCAGACAGTATCACACTGATAGGATTAGATACAAAGCTCAGCAGACAGTATCACACTGATAGGATTAGATACACAGCTCAGCAGACAGTATCACACAGGATAGGATTAGATACACAGCTCAGCAGGCAGTATCACACAGGTATAGGATTAGATACACAAGCTCAGCAGGACAGTATCACACAGGATAGGATTAGATACACAGCTCAGCAGACAGTATCACACAGAGATAGGATTAGATACACAGCTCAGCAGACAGTATCACACAGGATAGGATTAGATACACAGCTCAGCAGACAGTATCACACAGGATAGGATTAGATACACAGCTCAGCAGACAGTATCACACAGGATAGGATTAGATACACAGCTCAGCAGACAGTATCACACAGGATAGGATTAGATACACAGCTCAGCAGACAGTATCACACAGGATAGGATTAGATACACAGCTCAGCAGGCAGTATCACACAGGATAGGATTAGATACACAGCTCAGCAGACAGTATCACACAGGATAGGATTAGATACACAGCTCAGCAGACAGTATCACACAGGAGAGGATTAGATACACAGCTCAGCAGACAGTATCACACAGGATAGGATTAGATACACAGCTCAGCAGACAGTATCACACAGGATAGGATTAGATACACAGCTCAGCAGACAGTATCACACAGGATAGGATTAGATACACAGCTCAGCAGACAGTATCACACAGGATAGGATTAGATACACAGCTCAGCAGGCAGTATCACACAGGATAGGATTAGATACACAGCTCAGCAGACAGTATCACACAGGATAGGATTAGATACACAGCTCAGCAGACAGTATCACACAGGATAGGATTAGATACACAGCTCAGCAGACAGTATCACACAGGATAGGATTAGATACACAGCTCAGCAGACAGTATCACACAGGATAGGATTAGATACACAGCTCAGCAGACAGTATCACACAGGATAGGATTAGATACACAGCTCAGCAGACAGTATCACACAGGATAGGATTAGATACACAGCTCAGCAGACAGTATCACACAGGATAGGATTAGATACACAGCTCAGCAGACAGTATCACACAGGATAGGATTAGATACACAGCTCAGCAGACAGTATCACACAGGATAGGATTAGATACACAGCTCAGCAGACAGTATCACACAGGATAGGATTAGATACACAGCTCAGCAGACAGTATCACACAGGATAGGATTAGATACACAGCTCAGCAGACAGTATCACACAGGATAGGATTAGATACACAGCTCAGCAGACAGTATCACACAGGATAGGATTAGATACACAGCTCAGCAGACAGTATCACACAGGATAGGATTAGATACACAGCTCAGCAGACAGTATCACACAGGATAGGATTAGATACACAGCTCAGCAGCAGTATCACACAGGATAGGATTAGATACACAGCTCAGCAGACAGTATCACACAGGATAGGATTAGATACACAGCTCAGCAGACAGTATCACACAGGATAGGATTAGATACACAGCTCAGCAGGCAGTATCACACAGGATAGGATTAGATACACAGCTCAGCAGACAGTATCACACAGGACAGGATTAGATACACAGCTCAGCAGACAGTATCACACGGATAGGATTAGATACACAGCTCAGCAGACAGTATCACACAGGATAGGATTAGATACACAGCTCAGCAGACAGTATCACACAGGATAGGATTAGATACACAGCTCAGCAGGCAGTATCACACAGGATAGGATTAGATACACAGCTCAGCAGACAGTATCACACAGGATAGGATTAGATACACAGCTCAGCAGACGTATCACACAGGATAGGATTAGATACACAGCTCAGCAGACAGTATCACACAGGATAGGATTAGATACACAGCTCAGCAGACCAGTATCACACAGGATAGGATTAGATACACAGCTCAGCAGACAGTATCACACAGGATAGGATTAGATACACAGCTCAGCAGACAGTATCACACAGGATAGGATTAGATACACAGCTCAGCAGACAGTATCACACAGGATAGGATTAGATACACAGCTCAGCAGACAGTATCACACAGGATAGGATTAGATACACAGCTCAGCAGACAGTATCACACAGGATAGGATTAGATACACAGCTCAGCAGACAGTATCACACAGGATAGGATTAGATACACAGCTCAGCAGACAGTATCACACAGGATAGGATTAGATACACAGCTCAGCAGACAGTATCACACAGGATAGGATTAGATACACAGCTCAGCAGACAGTATCACACAGGATAGGATTAGATACACAGCTCAGCAGACAGTATCACACAGGATAGGATTAGATACACAGCTCAGCAGACAGTATCACACAGGATAGGATTAGATACACAGCTCAGCAGGACAGTATCACACAGGATAGGATTAGATACACAGCTCAGCAGACAGTATCACACAGGATAGGATTAGATACACAGCTCAGCAGACAGTATCACACAGGATAGGATTAGATACACAGCTCAGCAGACAGTATCACACAGGATAGGATTAGATACACAGCTCAGCAGACAGTATCACACAGGATAGGATTAGATACACAGCTCAGCAGACAGTATCACACAGGATAGGATTAGATACACAGCTCAGCAGACAGTATCACACAGGATAGGATTAGATACACAGCTCAGCAGACAGTATCACACAGGATAGGATTAGATACACAGCTCAGCAGACAGTATCACACAGGATAGGATTAGATACACAGCTCAGCAGACAGTATCACACAGGATAGGATTAGATACACAGCTCAGCAGACAGTATCACACAGGATAGGATTAGATACACAGCTCAGCAGACAGTATCACACAGGATAGGATTAGATACACAGCTCAGCAGACAGTATCACACAGGATAGGATTAGATACACAGCTCAGCAGACAGTATCACACAGGATAGGATTAGATACACAGCTCAGCAGACAGTATCACACAGGATAGGATTAGATACACAGCTCAGCAGACAGTATCACACAGGATAGGATTAGATACACAGCTCAGCAGACAGTATCACACAGGATAGGATTAGATACACAGCTCAGCAGACAGTATCACACAGGATAGGATTAGATACACAGCTCAGCAGACAGTATCACACAGGATAGGATTAGATACACAGCTCAGCAGACAGTATCACACAGGATAGGATTAGATACACAGCTCAGCAGACAGTATCACACAGGATAGGATTAGATACACAGCTCAGCAGACAGTATCACACAGGATAGGATTAGATACACAGCTCAGCAGACAGTATCACACAGGATAGGATTAGATACACAGCTCAGCAGACAGTATCACACAGGATAGGATTAGATACACAGCTCAGCAGACAGTATCACACAGGATAGGATTAGATACACAGCTCAGCAGACAGTATCACACAGGATAGGATTAGATACACAGCTCAGCAGACAGTATCACACAGGATAGGATTAGATACACAGCTCAGCAAGACAGTATCACACAGGATAGGATTAGATACACATCTCAGCAGACAGTATCACACAGGATAGGATTAGATACACAGCTCAGCAGACAGTATCACACAGGATAGGATTAGATACACATCTCAGCAGTCAGTATCACACAGGATAGGATTAGATACACAGCTCAGCAGACAGTATCACACAGGATAGGATCAGATACACAGCTCAGCAGGCAGTATCACACAGGACGGAATTAGATACACAGCTCATCAGACAGTATCACACAGGATAGGATTAGATACACAGCTCAGCAGACAGTATCACACAGGATAGGATCAGATACACAGCTCAGCAGGCAGTATCACACAGGATAGGATTAGATACACAGCTCAGCAGACAGTATCACACAGGATAGGATTAGATACACAGCTCAGCAGACAGTATCACACATGACTAGGATTAGATACACAGCTCAGCAGACAGTATCACACAGGATAGGATTAGATACACAGCTCAGCAGACAGTATCACACAGGATAGGATTAGATACACAGCTCAGCAGACAGTATCACACAGGATAGGATTAGATACACAGCTCAGCAGACAGTATCGCACAGGATAGGATTAGATACACAGCTCAGCAGGCAGTATCACACAGGATAGGATTAGATACACAGCTCAGCAGACAGTATCACACAGGATAGGATTAGATACACAGCTCAGCAGGCAGCATCACACAGGATAGGATTAGATACACAGCTCAGCAGGCAGTATCACACAGGAGAGGATTAGATACACAGCTCAGCAGACAGTATCACACAGGATAGGATTGGATACACAGCTCAGCAGGTAGTATCACACAGGATAGGATCAGATACACAGCTCAGCAGACAGTATCACACAGGATAGGCTTAGATACACAGCTCAGCAGACAGTATCACACAGGATAGGATTAGATACACAGCTCAGCAGACAGTATCATACAGGATAGGATTAGATACACAGATCAGCAGACAGTATCACACAGGATAGGCTTAGATACACAGCTCAGCAGACAGTATCACACAGGATAGGATTAGATACACAGCTCAGCAGACCGTATCACACAGGATAGGATTAGATACACAGCTCAGCAGACAGTATCACACAGGATAGGATTAGATACACAGCTCAGCAGTCAGTATCACACAGGATAGGATTAGATACACAGCTCAGCAGACAGTATCACACAGGATAGGCTTAGATACACAGCTCAGCAGACAGTATCACACAGGATAGGATTAGATACACAGCTCAGCAGACCGTATCACACAGGATAGGATTAGATACACAGCTCAGCAGACAGTATCACACAGGATAGGATTAGATACACAGCTCAGCAGACAGTATCACACAGGATAGGATTAGATACACATCTCAGCAGACAGTATCACACAGGATAGGATTAGATACACAGCTCAGCAGACAGTATCACACAGGATAGGATTAGATACACAGCTCAGCAGTCAGTATCACACAGGATAGGATTAGATACACAGCTCAGCAGACAGTATCACACAGGATAGGATTAGATACACAGCTCAGCAGACAGTATCACACATGACAGGATTAGATACACAGCTCAGCAGACAGTATCACACAGGATAGGATTAGATACACAGCTCAGCAGACAGTATCACACAGGATAGGATTAGATACACAGCTCAGCAGACAGTATCGCACAGGATAGGATTAGATACACAGCTCAGCAGGCAGTATCGCACAGGATAGGATTAGATACACAGCTCAGCAGGCAGTATCACACAGGATAGGATTAGATACACAGCTCAGCAGACAGTATCACACAGGATAGGATTAGATACACAGCTCAGCAGACAGTATCACATCTGATAGGATTAGATACACAGCTCAGCAGTCAGTATCACACAGGATAGGATTAGATACACAGCTCAGCAGACAGTATCACACAGGATAGGATTAGATACACAGCTCAGCAGACAGTATCACACAGGATAGGATTAGATACACATCTCAGCAGACAGTATCACACAGGATAGGATTAGATACACAGCTCAGCAGACAGTATCACACAGGATAGGATTAGATACACAGCTCAGCAGTCAGTATCACACAGGATAGGATTAGATACACATCTCAGCAGACAGTATCACACAGGATAGGATTAGATACACAGCTCAGCAGACTGTATCACACAGGATAGGATTAGATACACAGCTCAGCAGACAGTATCACACAGGAGAGGATTAGATACACAGCTCAGCAGACAGTATCACACAGGATAGGATTAGATACACAGCTCAGCAGACAGTATCACATAGGACAGGATTGGATACACAGCTCAGCAGACAGTATCACACAGGATAGGATTAGATACACAGCTCAGCAGACAGTATCACACAGGATAGGATTAGATACACAGCTCAGCAGACAGTATCACACAGGATAGGATTAGATTCACAGCTCAGCAGACAGTATCACATAGGACAGGATTAGATACACAGCTCAGCAGACAGTATCACACAGGACAGGATTAGATACACGGCTCAGCAGTCAGTATCACACAGGATAGGATTAGATACACAGCTCAGCAGTCAGTATCACACAGGATAGGATTAGATACACAGCTCAGCAGACAGTATCACACAGGATAGGATTAGATACACAGCTCAGCAGACAGTATCACACAGAATAGGATTAGATACACAGCTCAGCAGACAGTATCACACAGGATAGGATCAGATACACAGCTCAGCAGACAGTATCACACAGGATAGGATTAGATACACAGCTCAGCAGACAGTATCACACAGGACGGGATTAGATACACAGCTCAGCAGACAGTATCACACAGGATAGGATTAGATACACAGCTCAGCAGACAGTATCACACAGGATAGGATTAGATACACAGCTCAGCAGACAGTATCGCACAGGATAGGATTAGATACACAGCTCAGCAGTCAGTATCACACAGGATAGGATTAGATACACAGCTCAGCAGACAGTATCACACAGGATAGGATTAGATACACAGCTCAGCAGACAGTATCACACAGGATAGGATTAGATACACAGCTCAGCAGACAGTATCACACAGGAGAGGATTAGATACACAGCTCAGCAGACAGTATCACACAGGATAGGATTAGATACACGACTCAGCAGACAGTATCACACAGGATAGGATTAGATACACAGCTCAGCAGACAGTATCACACAGGATAGGATTAGATACACAGCTCAGCAGACTGTATCACACAGGGTAGGATTAGATACCTATCCTGTTGGGTCCTGATATTGGCGGAGCCAGAATCCAGCAGAGATGGGGTTAACCATCCCTTAGGATCCCGGTTGCGCTCCAGTCATCGACCTAAAATCAATGGTAGAAATATTTCACATTCCTGTAGGTGAACAGGAGTGTATGACACTGAAGGGTTAACTAACAACAGAACGGTTGTCACCTGCGCTAATAACGTCACCGGGGGGGGGGGGGGGGGGCCTGACTGTATCTGACTTACACAGGGACCCCCAATAACAGAGGCAAAGGTCTAAGCAAAATACAGAACACACTCGGCCAGTATCCGTATTTTGTGGATCTGTAATTTGCGGATAGCTACGGCTACGTCACTGGCCTGTGTCAGGGGTGCACAACCTGCAGTTCAGGGGCCACACACGCCACCAGCCGTCAGGACACCGCCATATCTGTCGGCTCATAAATCAGAATGATATGGCTGTCAAATGGAAGGAAGCAGCATCAGCGCTGGTGACTGGAGAAGACTGGTGTGCAGCATGCTGGTTATAGGGTGCATCGGCACTATATATGGGGGCACAAGGTCTCTAGCACTAGTATGGGGGGCTAAGTGACTGGCACTGAAATGGGGGCACTGGGTCTCTGGCACAGGTATCAGGGCGTATGGTGTCTGGCAGTGGTATGAGGGTACTGGGTGTCTGGCACTGATATGGGGCCACTGGGTGTCTGGTACTGGTATGAAGGCACTGGGTGTCTGGCACTGGTATGGAGGCACTGGGTCTCTGGCACTGGTATGGAGGCACTGGTTGTCTGGCACTGGTATGGGAACACTGGGTGTCTGGTACTGGTATGGAGGCACTAGGTCTCTGGAACTAGTAAGGGAGCACTGGGTGTATGGAACTGGTAAGGGAGCACTGGGTGTCTGCCATTGGTATGGAGGCACTGGGTGTCTGGCATTGGTATGGAGGCACTGGGTGTTTTGCACTGGAATGGAGCACTGGTTGTCTGGTACTGGTAAGGGACCACTGGGTGTATGTAACTGGCAAGAGAACACTGGATTCTAGCACTGGTATGGTAGAACTGAGTGTCTGGCACTGGTATGGAGGCACTGGTTGTCTGGCACTGGTATGGGAGAACTGGGTATCTGACACTGGTAAGATAACACAAGGTGTCTGGCACTGGTATGTGAGCAGTGGGTGTCTGGCACTGGTATGGGAGCACTAGGTGTCTGGTACTGGTATGGAGGCACTGGGTGTATGGAACTGGTAAGAGAGCACTGGATGTCTAGCACTGGTATGGGAGAACTGGGCGTCTGGCACTGGTATGGCGGCACTGGTTTTCTGGCACTGGGTGTCTGGTACTGGTATGGAGGCACTGGGTGTATGGAACTGGTAAGGGAGCACTGGGTGCCTGGCACTGGTATGCAGGCACTGGGTATCTGGCAGTGGTAAGGAAAAACAAGGTGTATGACACTGGTATGTGAGCACTGGGTGTCTTGCACTAGTAAGGGAGCACTGGGTGTCTGGCACTGGTAAAGGAGCACTGGCTGTCTGGCACTGGGATGGAGGCACTGGGTGTCTGGTACTGGTATGGGGGCACTGTGTGTCTGGCACTGTGGTAGTGAAGGCAACAATGGTAATAGTACTTCTTACACCTCCAGAGCTGCATTGACAATATTGCTATTTCCTGGTGAGCTTTAGTCACTTTTTCTTGCTGATTTGGGGCTTTGGGTTGACCTATGACCTCTTTTTTGTTCTGTAGTAACTCTTTACTGTGTAATTTCAGGACGACCGCACAGCATTACACGTCGCTGCAGAAAGTTCTAAAGATGAGATTGTCCGTCTACTGCTGGTGAAGAAAGCAGAACCAAACCTTCCTGGAGGGGTAAGTATAGTGCCCTGGAGCAGGGGGTATTTTGACGTTTGGACATTTGTGGACATTTGTCTATTTCCCCTATGCAAAGTTATACATTTCTTACTTTATTTCACTTAAAAAGGTTAACTTGCGCTGTTTAATACTGTGTAACTGCATGTTATCTGTATGTTGTGGTATATATCCTGTTCATTATTACTGTATTTGCAAGGCTCTGTGGAAAGGGTTAATGAATACTGAAAGATTGTTAGGACTTTGAATGAGGAGCTGGTAATTTTCCACAGCTACCATACAGTTTAAAGAAGACCATGTTTTGGAGGGAGAAAAGGCCAGACGTTGTTTATCACCAAAACCAGACAGACTGACCTTGTGACTTGTTTTAGCTCTGTTGTTATGTCTGGAAACTTGTTTTTGTCTGGAAAAATTGCTGTCATTGCCATTGAGAATCATTGAAGCTGTAATGTAAGTCTATGAGAGATGGAATTTGTAACAATGTATCTGTTTGTGCTGAGCTTCTCCACTCCACCCCTCCCACTAGAAGGTTCTAGTCTAGCGAAAACTCTACAGGTGAAACTAGAAAAATTAGAATATCGTGCAAAAGTCCATTTATTTCAGTAATGCAGCTTAAAATTTTAATTTTGTGAAACGGTTCAATATTCTAGGCTCAAAGTGTCACACTCCAGTCAGCTAATTAATCCATACCCCTTGAGCCAAGGGAACCTCAAAATTGTGACTTTGGGGTTTCATAAGCTGAAATCCATAATCATCCAAATTAAAACAAAAAAAACTTGAAATATCTTGCTTTGCCTGTAATGAATCTGATATATTAGTTTCAGCTTTTAAGTTGCATTACTGAAATAAATTAACTTTGCACGATATTCTAATTTTCTGAGTTTCACCTGTATATAAGGAGAGCAGTCAGAGCCCCTAGTGTGCTACAGATAGGGACCAGAGCTTGGAAGAGGAGACTCTGCCAGACTACTAGTGACCAGAAGAAGATGCTGAGACTGGGATACCCTGGATCACCAGTCTTGGACCAGGTTACCAGCCTTCTGAAGAGAGAGGGACAGCTAGCTCAGGCCTTTCCTCAGCATCAAACCCTTCTTCTGCCAGGGAGGAGACTGGAGAAGACAGCCCTGTGCCTCACCTGAATTGTTTTGCACCTGAATCTCTCCAGTAAAGAAGCACCGTGGTTACTGCAGACCCTGACTCTCTGGACTTATTTCCCATTGGAATACACCACGTCTTACCATCCCTTCTGGAGAGCAGCAACATGTGGTGACACCTCGACGTTGTCGGGGGGACCCAGCGTAGCGTTGGGGCCACCCCAAACACGGCCACTGCATAAGCCTTCAACCTAATATCTTACTATACTGGGTTAATACAGTATATATGAAATGGCCCATTAGTATGTGAACCCCAGAGCATGGCAGATGTTCTTGTTAAACATTCGCTCCTAAACCATAGTGCTCAATATGTAATTAGTCCTCCTGCCATGGCATCCTCTGCTCTGCCAGTGGATCTATGGACATGGCTGGAGAGGCTGGTGATTCCTGTGGGTTGATAAGGTCTGGGTCTTAGTTTTACATTCCAGTTCATCATAACCAAGACTCAGGTTCTTCGGATCCACCAAACTGGAAACAGCATTTCAGAGGGCTTGTTTCTAGTTTTCCAGTGGTGATGGCTTTACAGCACTCCAGCAGACACCTGGCATTGTGATGACTTATACTTTGTGAGGGTCACTTTACTATAGAAAGCAGTCCTATTTCTTCCATGCTGGTGTCTGATTCTGAAAATCACCTGTCAATGTCTACATTTTTCCATTGTCCTCTTCACAGCTGAAGGAGCAGCTGCCTTTGCACTACACGGCCCAGCGACCCACCGGGGCTATCAATGTTATTCAGACATTGCTAAAAGCTTCTCACAAGGACGCCCGTCTCATCCAGGACACGGTATGAAGAATCTGTCACAGTGATAGTTGGCCTTTAAAGACCATGCTCCCCTGTCAATGGTGCTCCTGAAGATTTAAAAATGAGGCTCCTTAGTGGTCGATACCTTTTAATGGCTAAAACAAATTATGACAAAATTGCAAGGTTTTATTACTACTTAGGTCTCTTCCTCAGACATGTCACAACATCTGATGGTTCACATACTTATATACAACAATACATGAGAATAGTGAGGTAGATGAAACTGATGTAAAGCAGATCAATTTGAGTGGAGGGGGAATCAAACATTTGTAGCAGTTACAGATAAGGAATGTGGAAGTTTTATTGTCCCCGATATACTGTGTATATGTTCCATTAATGTGTGGAAAACAGGACGTCAGATGTTGAAGGACATAAATCCAAGTGACACGTTCATTCCTAATCTCCGCGTGTTAAAGGTTGTCGTTAGCTTGTACTCCCAGACTTTGCTGTCCTTCTTAGATTTCAAATTCCTCGAGACTTTCCATCAAGACTTTCATGTCTGTGATGTTGTGGTCATGGCTTCAAAAGTGTTTCGGTACAGGCAGATATTTTCTTTCTTCTTTTATTGTGTGGTGATGAAAGTTTGTTCTTGTTCTAAGCTTTTGACCAGTTTCACCAAAATAGAGACCCCAAGTAGGACATTTGGTACATACAGTATGATCAAGTAGACCATGTTTGGAGTGGTGCAGGTGAAGGTACCTGGGATCTTGTAGTCCTGATGTGTATTGGGGTGTATTGGGGACCTGTCCCTTGTCAGAGGTCACTAGGTATGGACAGGTCTTACATTTTGTCCGGTTGCAGGGGAATGTTGCTGTTGTTGTTGGAGAGGACAGTAAGCTTCTGCCAGATCTCTTCTTAGCTGTCACATTACTTCTCCCTTCTGTCCGGACGGGTTCTGTCTCTTCTGCATCATGAAAGTATTCCTTCAGACATAGCCTCCTGAATAAATTTTCATATCGCTGCAGAGTTCTATTTTATCAAGGGCTTTAGGGGGACAGAATAGTAAGTAAGTGCCTGGTATTAACTTTCTCTCCATGATACAGGGCCTTGAAAAAGTATTCATACCCCTTGAACTTTTCCACATTTTATTTACGTTACACCCACAAACTTAAATGTATTTTATTGGGATTTTATGTGATCGACCAACACAAAGTAGCAAGTATGTGTGAAGGGGAAAAGAAAATTGTATATATGGTTTTCCAAAATTTTAATCAATAAAAATCTGAAAAGTGTGGCGTGCATTTGTATTCAGCCCCCCGTAGTCTGATACCCTAAATAAAATCCAGTGTGACCAGTCGCCTTCAGAAGTCACCTAATTAGTAAATAGAGTCCACCTGTGTGTAATATATTCTCAATATAACTACAGCTGTTCTGTGAAGGCCTCAGAGGTTACATTAGTTATCAAACAGCATCATGAAAACTAAGGAACACACCAGACAGGTCAGGGATAAAGTTGTGGAGAAGTGTTAGGTTAAAAAGCAGGGTTAGGTTATAAAAAAAAATACCCCATGCTCTGAGCATCTCACGGAGCACTGTTCAATCCATCATCCGAAAATAGAAGAAGTATGGCACAACTGCAAGACATGGACATCCACCTAATCTGAGAGCCTAGGAAAGGCGAGCACTAATTAGAGAAGCAGCCAAGAGGCCCATGGTCACTCTGGAGGAGCTGCAGAGATCTACAGCTCAAGAGGGAGAATCTGTCCACAGGACAACTATTAGTCGTGTACTCCACAAATCTGCCCTTTATTGGAGAGTGGTAAGAAGAAAGCCATTCTATAAAGCAAGCTATAAGAAGTCCTGTTTGCAGTTTGGCGCAAGCCATGTAGGGGACACAGCAAACATGTGGAAGAAGGTGCTCTGGTCAGATGAGACCAAAGTTGAACTTTTTGGCCTAAATGAAAAATGCTGTGTGTGGTGGAAAACAAACCCTGCACATCACCCTGAACATGGTAAAACATGGTGGCAGCAGCATCATGCTTGGGGGGGGGGGTTCTTCAGCACGGACAGGAAAGCTGGTCAGAGTTGATGGGAAAATGGATGGAGCTAAATACAGGGCAATCCTGGAGGAAAACCTGGTAGAGGCTGCAAAAGACTTGAGACTGGGCAGAGGTCCACCTTCCAGCAGGACAACAACCCTCAACATCCAGCCAGAGTGACAATGGAATAGTTTAGATAAAAGCATATTCATGTGCTAGGATGGCCCAGTCAAATACAAATGCACGCCGCACTTTCCACATATTTATTATTTAAACATTTTGAAAACCATGTATTATTTTCTTTTCACCTCACACACACTGTACTTGCTACTTTGTGTTGGTCTATCACATTAAATCCCAAGAAAATACATTTGAGTTTGTGGGTGTGACGTGAAACAGTTTGGAAAAGGGGTGGCACTGTAAATGCCACTTGCTGAGGTGACAACCCCTTTAAGCCTCAGTCTGCAGAGTTTCTATCAGACATGTCCGCGGATTGCTGCTGTTCTTGTTCTGTGCTCTCTGTTGTTTCTCCGCGTTTCAGTTTCTGTTCGGACAGTTGGCCATTACAAGGTATCAACCACTAAGGAATCTCATTATATATCGTCTATTTACTGGCTAGCACAGTACAAAATGGTGCTCTAGGCAGCCGGCTGCTTAGCCTAGCCCTCATCTGGGCCCTGAGTCGGTTGTACCGGTGACCGCTCGCTGATTGTAATGTTTCCACCCCCAGGATGGCTGCATCCCTCTGTTCCTGGCCATAGAGGCTAGCAATCTAGCGATATGTAAGGAACTGCTCTCATCTCACACTGACGCCCAGCTGCAAGCTACAAGCAAGGTAAGAAGGCGCTACAACCTGCAGAGCATCGCACCCCAGGAGAACCTACCGTAGAAGATAGAAGCAGATGTTTCAGTGCAGAGTATTCAGTGATGATATTGATAGGGCTGGGATGTGATGATCCCTTCAGATCCCATCAGGAGACAATAGAAAGCCGCCCAATTTTGATACATTGTGTCCGTTACATTGTAACATTTGCAATGAGTCCATTATTGGTGTAATCGCTAATGTACCGCCTGTCAACAACAGAAATGTGGTGACTGCGCCCTTCATACATGTTGTAGAAAGCGAGACGTGGACCTGGCCAAACTCCTCGTGGAATATGGAGCCACAGTGGAATGTCAGAATGTGAGTATCTATCTTCTATCTATTTATCTATCTATCTCTCTATCTATCTCATATCTATCTATCTATCTATCTATCTATCTATCTATCTATCTATCTATCTATCTATCTATCTATCTCATATCTCTCTCTATCTATCTATCTATCTATCTATCTATCTATCTATCTATCTATCTATCTATCTATCTATCTATCTATCTATCTATCTCCTATCTACACAGGGGGAGGGTCAGACCCCTCTACACATTGCCTGCTGGGAAGGTGATGAGATGATTGTGAAGTTCCTCCATCAATGTAAAGCCAACCCTAACATCACAGACCAGGTAACCTGCCATCCCCCTCTACAGTAGGGTGTGCTCCACTCTGTCTATAGTTCTGGGGATTATTCATGTATATATTTTAGGGCGGTCTGTCGGGATCTGTGACGCTGTCATTCTGTGGTCAGGGCCAATGTGTCTGGGAGCAGAAAAAATGACTATATGAGCTACACATGGCGAGGGGACACGGTCGCGTCACCTGGAGGTGTCCCCATGTTTACGTCTCCACCTAGTGGTCATTTGTGAATTTGCATTCTAAATATTTTTCATTTTGATCATTATTTATACTGTATATGATCACAGCAGGGATTTTATATTTCATTATTATTTGCTGCAAGTTGTTTTCTTAGTATTTTCCAGTTTCGCCAAAAACGTTTCCTTTTTTATTAGATTCTTTTGGGGGGGTTTGGACCAGTATCACACAGGATAGGATTAGATACACAGCTCAGCAGACAGTATCACACAGGATAGGATTAGATACACAGCTCGGCAGACAGTATCACACAGGATAGGATTAGATACACAGCTCAGCAGACAGTATCACACAGGATAGGATTAGATACACAGCTCAGCAGACAGTATCACACAGGATAGGATTAGATACACAGCTCAGCAGACAGTATCACACAGGATAGGATTAGATACACAGCTCAGCAGACAGTATCACACAGGATAGGATTAGATACACAGCTCAGCAGACAGTATCACACAGGACAGGATTAGATACACAGCTCAGCAGACAGTATCACACAGGATAGGATTAGATACACAGCTCAGCAGACAGTATCACACAGGATAGGATTAGATACACAGCTCAGCAGGCAGTATCACACAGGAGAGGATTAGATACACAGTTCAGCAGACAGTATCACACAGGATAGGATTAGATACACAGCTCAGCAGACAGTATCACACAGGACAGGATTAGATACACAGCTCAGCAGACAGTATCACACAGGATAGGATTAGATACACAGCTCAGCAGACAGTATCACACAGGATAGGATTAGATACACAGCTCAGCAGACGGTATCACACAGGATAGGATTAGATACACAGCTCAGCAGATGGTATTACACAGGATAGGATTAGATACACAGCTCAGCAGGCGGTATCACACAGGATAGGGTTAGATACACAGCTCAGCAGACAGTATCACACAGGATAGGATTAGATACACAGCTCAGCAGACAGTATCACACAGGATAGGATTAGATACACAGCTCAGCAGACAGTATCACACAGGATAGGATTAGATACACAGCTCAGCAGACAGTATCACACAGGATAGGATTAGATACACAGCTCAGCAGGCAGTATCACGCAGGATAGGATTAGATACACAGCTCAGCAGACAGTATCACACAGGATAGGATTAGATACAGAGGCTCAGCAGGCAGTATCACACAGGGTAGGATTAGATACACAGCTCAGCAGACAGTATCACACAGGATAAGATAAGATATAATGGATTAGCTGACAGTATCACACAGGATAGGATTAGATACACAGCTCAGCAGACAGTATCACACAGGATAGGATTAGATACACAGCTCAGCAGGCAGTATCACACAGGGTAGGATTAGATACACAGCTCAGCAGACAGTATCACACAGGATAGGATTAGATACACAGCTCAGCAGGCAGTATCACACAGGAGAGGATTAGATACACAGCTCAGCAGACAGTATCACACAGGATAGGATTAGATACACAGCTCAGCAGACAGTATCACACAGGATAGGATTAGATACACAGCTCAGCAGACAGTATCACACAGGACAGGATTAGATACACAGCTCAGCAGACAGTATCACACAGGATAAGATAAGATATAATGGATTAGCTGACAGTATCACACAGGATAGGATTAGATACACAGCTCAGCAGACAGTATCACACAGGATAGGATTAGATACACAGCTCAGCAGACAGTATCACACAGGATAGGATTAGATACACAGCTCAGCAGGCAGTATCACACAGGATAGGATTAGATACACAGCACAGCAGACTGTATCACACATGATAGGATTAGATACATCAGTTTAGGAGACAGTATCACACATGATAGGATTAGATATAGCAGTCAGCAGGCAGTATCACACAGGATAGGATTAGATACACAGCTCAGCAGACAGTATCACACAGGATAGGATTAGATACACAGCTCAGCAGGCAGTATCACACAGGATAGGATTAGATACACAGCTCAGCAGACAGTATCCCACATGATCAGGAATACAGTAAAGTATGGTGCCATTCTACCTATACCTGGGTATCTGACGTCTCCTCTGTGTTTCTGCAGATGGACAGGTCTCCCTTGCACATTGCTGCAGAGAGAGGACACACCGCGATTGTTGAACTCCTCACGGAGAAGTTTCGGGCCAATGTTTTAGCAAGGACTAAGGTGAGACTATCCATAAGGCACCAATCACACATGCAGTTTTTGTGGAAGGTCATTAAGCTATACAAAAGAGACATGTATCGCTCTTTCCTTTAGGGCTTTTTCACACGAGCGGATGCCGTGCGTGACATCCGCTCCGTGAAAGAGTGCCAAGACCCGATGCAGACTGCAGAGGCACGGAGCAGTAACATGACTGATGATGCTCTTTGCCTCTCTGTGATCTTTTTACTACGAAATCACAGTGACAACTTTATCTCACTGTGATTTTGTAGTAAAGAGATCACAGAGAGGCACGGAGCTTTATCAGTCATGTTACTGCTCCGTGTCTCTGCTGTCCGCATTGGGTTTTGGCACTCTTTCACGGAGCGGATGCCACGCACCGCATCCGCTCGTGTGAAACAGCCATTATACTTTTCCTTCTTCTGGATCCACTCCTGTTTTTGTCTCAAAAAGCTGCAATAAAAAAAATGCACATGTGACTGGGGCTTTATCATGAAGTACCTACAGCGGTCACCGCCCTGCCACTCTGCAGGCATCTCATCCACCGCCGCCTGTTTTCAGAGCTGGGGCGTCCCCCATGGTGGTTTTTATGAATTCTTTCCAATATATGCCTGGATAAAGAACTTGTGTTATTTTGTTATTTGGCCTTAACCCTTTTCCCTCAATTGAACAAACCAGAACAGGTCTGACATTTTTAGTCTAACCCTAAGTTCACACCTGAGCATTTTACAGCGCGTTCAAACGCGCTGTAAAACGCTCAACACGTGAAAACCAATGCTTCCCTATGGCCCTGGTTCACACTTGAGCGTTTTACAGCGCGTTTTACAGCGCGTTTGAACGCGCTGTAAAACGCCCGACGCATAAACAAGTTCTTGAGCTTTTTGTTGGGGCGTTTGTCGCGCGTTTTGGCCCATAGACTCATTGGACAACACTGCAGTCAATCACACAAACGCGCGTTTACTATTGCAAAAAACGCGCATAAAAACGCGTGACAAATACGCGCGTAAAACGCGCGTCTCAGAAACGCTCAGGTGTGAACCCAGGGTTAGTCTTAGTAAGACCCCCAGGGCAGTTGTATGATAAGGCTAGGTCTACACGACGACATGTGTAGGGCACAGCTACACTGCAACATTTGTCGCATGACATTTTGTCGCACCAATGGTCTATGGTGTCGCAATGCAACACGAATAGATTTTTTGCGACTGTCGCCTCGCAGTCGCGGCATGTCGCATGTCGCAGTACGACACCATAGCCTATCATTAGAAAATTTGTCGCGCGACATTGGTTCGACAAAATGTTGCGCGACAAATGTCGTCGTGTAGACCAAACCTAATACTAGAAGAACAAATAAGACATTTAAAAAATTATCATAAAAGTTGAGAAAAGAATAATAATGGAATTTTTATATTTGTTTATTAAATAAATGTCACAAAACGTAAACAAAAAAAAACACTTTTATATCCTGGTAACAATAACAATGTAACGAGGAGACCACAAGGTAACAAAAGCTGATGTAACTGGAACCTTCCTGTCCCCATACCCCCTCTGCCCCCCGACAGATACTGGGCTAAATGTCCTTCTGGCTTTTCTCCTAGGATGGCGACACCCTCATGCACATTGCCTCTCAGTGCGGACATCCAGAAACTGCCCTGGCGTTCTTGAAAAAGGGCGTCTTGCTGCATATGCCCAATAAGGTGCGTATGGTATAAATGCCAGTGTCGACTGATGGACCCATTGAGATATGCTGAGGTCAGATTTGGCTTCAAACTACAAAACCTGAAGTCTACGGCCTGAGCCAACCTTTACTCCTCCCTGTACCGATGCTCAGTATTAGCATACTGAGCGGGAAAACTGCAGGGGGCCACAGCGGGGCGTAGGAGCGATATAAAAAAAAAAAAAACAGGCAGGGTGGCGGCATCAGCGGGGGTACCCCACAAGTAAAGGTATTTATCTAAGCTAAAAAAAATAAAAAATTCTGAAATGTCCTCTTTAATTTATACTGAAAAGGAAAAAAAACAAAAATCTTGCATTGACAGCAAGTCTCCAGCCCATTTACTCAGGACATAAGTATTCAGACCCTTTACTCGGGACATAAGTATTCAGACCCTTTCCTAAGGACTTAGTTTAAGCCCCTTTGGCAATGATATCAGCCTCCAGTCTTCAAGGTTTGCACGCCTGGATTTGGGGATTTTTGGCCATTCTTCTCTGCAGATCCCCTCAAGTTCTGTCAGGTTGGATGGGGACCATCGGTGACCAACCATTTTCACATCTCACCAGAGATGTTCCATTGGGTTCAAGCCAGGGCTGCGGTTGGGCCACTCAAGGATATTCATAGAGTTGTCCCTAAGCCGCTCCTGTGTTGTCTTGGCTGTGCGCTTAGGGTCATTGTCTTGTTGGAGGGTGAACCTTTAGCCGAATATGAGGTCTAGAGCTCTGGATCAGGTTTTCATTAAGAATATCTCCTCTCCATTCAGATTTCCCTCAGCCCTGACCAGTCTCCATGTCTCCCACAGCCACCACTATGCTTCACTGTAGGTAAAGTATTTTGCAGGTGATGAGTGGTGCCTGGTTTCCTCTAGTTCTGATAACGCTTAGAATTGAGGCCAAAATGTTCAATCTTGGTTTCATCAGACCAGAGAATCTTGTTTCTCACAGTCTCAGAGTCCTTTAGGTGCTTTTTTTGCAAACTCCAGGTAGCTGTAATGTGTCTTTTACTGAGGAAAGGCTTCTTTCTGCACAGATTGGTGGAGGCTGCAGTGATGGATAATCTTCTGGACATTTCTCCCATCTGCACACAGGATCTCTGGAGCTCAGTCAGAGTATCCATTGGGTTCTTGGTCAACTTTCTTACCAAGGCCCTTCTCCCCGATTACGTACTAGTTTGGTGGGGCAGACACCTCTAGGAAGAGTCCTGGTTGTTCTAAACTTCTTCCATTTAAGGATAATAGAGGCCCCTTTGATCTTGGGAACTTTCAGTGCAGAAGAACATTTTTGTCCCCTTCTCCAGATCTGTTCCTCCACACAATCCCATCTCTGAGCTCTACAGGCAGTTCTTTCTTCCCTATTGCTTGGCTTTTCCTCTGATATGCATTGTCAGCTGTGAGACCTTATATAGACAGGGATGGGTCTTTCCAAAACATGTCCAGTCACCTGAATTTACCACTTACCACAGGTGACTCCAATCAATGTGAAGAAACATCTCAAAGATGATCAAGATAAATGGGAGGTCCCAGAGAAAAATGTCAAGTGTCATAGCAAAGGGTCTGATTACTTATGCCAATGTAAAATTGTAGTTTTTCCTTTTTGATAAGTTTGCAAACATTTCTAAAATTCTGTTTTCAATTTCTCACTATATTGAGTGCAGAATGATGATGGGGGGGGGGGTGACTTTATTTTTTTATTATTTTAGCACAAGGAGCAACATAAAAAAATGTGAAAAAGTTAAAGGGTCTGAAGATTTCTGAAGGCTCTGTATATTACATTCTTTAATGAAAATGACTTAGTACATTTTTTAGAAAGTTAGAGATAAAAGAAACATAGTTATATATTCCTGGAGGTAGCCATGGCAACTAGAACCTCCATGGACCTTTGGAATCAAGATGGATTTTTGCAAAACCATGACATCAGGTCAACTGGCATGGACGTTGTAGGGGGTATTTTTTCTTCTTCTGGATGAACACAATGTAACTATTTGTCTACGGTACATCTGTGATTTTTTTTGCCTAAGCAGACCCAAAATTTTACAAACCTTGGGGGAACGAGTTACGTGGAGCAGATTTTGTTGACGTTATAATGGGGCGGTATCATTGATATAATTCAAGAAAATAAGCAGCTCAGGGGAGGGTCTAAATGATAAATACTGCCCCTGAGGACCAGAGAAAATTGTAAATTTATTTAGTTTCAAATATCCATGGCTAAAGATAAGCAGCCTTCACTCTCGGGTACTACATACAATGTGGGACATGGTTTAAGCATACATCTCCTATGGTTGCACATATGGAATATACCATTGATCAATAGAAATCATTGGATTCTAGACCCCTGTATGCGACAATTATTATTGGTGCCATTGATCTGAGTGTTGTATAATAATGCACGTTGTCTTTCTTAACCCTGCAGTCAGGAGCACTGTGCCTCCATGCAGCAGCCAGAAGGGGGCACACTTCAGTGGTAAAGGCCCTGTTGCAAAAGGGGGCCCAAGTTGATGCTAGAACCAAAGAGAACTACACTGCGCTTCACATTGCTGTGGAAAACTGCAAACCACAGGTGGTCCAGACCTTAATTGGCTTCGGAGCACAAGTACAACCAAAAGGAGGGAAGGTGAGAGTCCAAGGGTCCAAGTAACGGTTAAAGGCATAGTCTTGTTTTTTAATTACCTTAATAATTACTTCTTAGTTGATAGTCGGAGGTCCTCCATTTAGGGTCCTTATCTATCAGCCAGAGGAGAGAGCAACCACAAAGAGCAACTCTCTCTGGAGGACCCAACGTGTCTCTCCATAACATGGACAGCCCATGAATTTGAATAAATCAGTGTCATTCTTTATATCTCCTTTGGTGGTGCTGCAGGGAATTGGAACACTAACCCTGAGGTTCCTGCACACATTACAACTGATCCATGGAGGTCCAAGCAGCAGGACACCATGGAGGACCAAGCAGCTTATTATCTGAAGATTCAACTGAAAGGGATTGTCCAAATGAACAACCCCTTCAAGGATTGAATTCTGACCATTAAATGAGATCTGAAATAAAATTATTTTAAAAACTCACTCATTAGGTTACATCAGTGGTCCTCAACACGTGGTTCTCCAACTGCTGGGGAACTACAGCGTGATGGAAAATTTAGAAGAAAACACATTGTAAAGTTGGGCCAAGATTCAAGATCTTTGCTGCTTCCTGTGGTTATTCCTAGTTCAGCCACTTGATGGCGACAGAGTCCCACACTGATACAATGTAGCCATGAATGGATCACTGACTGGAGCTGATGTTTTTATTGGATATTATAGGAATAAGTGCTTTGTGTTACGAGACATTATAAAGTCACAAAAAATCTGGTCTCCTTTTATTGCAAACACAGTAAGAACTTTACAAGGATCGCTCGATGCTTTTACACACTGCTGGATTTTTATCCCCTTTAAGCACCTTCTCCCTCTGAACCACTGCACTCGAACCTGTGGGTCTCTGGCTGTCACACAGCTACAACCCCCATTATGCTCTGACAACCTCTGGAGTAGTTTTACAACAGCCAGTAAGCCACAGGTCAGTGACCGATGTCTGGAAGGAGATAGCGGTACTTCAGGAGTTCCCAAACTTCTTCGAGCCAGGTAACCCTAAACTGCAAGACAAAGCAACTCAGAGACCCCACCACGGAACACATTTGGGGAAATACTGCTCTAGTTTTCAACAATTTCATTCACTTGACAGCAAGCAGCAATATTGAAATGGGACAAAAACTAAAATACAAAGTATATTAGGGAGTATCAGAACTTGTCATTGTACAGTCCTTTAACAAAGTCCTTCTCCCTCAGGACCAGGAGACTCCATTACACATTGCAGCGCGGATAAAAGATGGGCAAAAGGTGGCCGAGATTCTGCTGAAGAGCGGAGCCGATGTCAACATGGAGCAGTCCGTGAGTACAGCGCCATCCAATACACTCTTATTATGGAATTTCCTGTTTCTGCGCGGTATCATACATGATCGAGTCTCATCAGGATGTAGTAACAACCAAACATGGTGACACTGAAATCATAAGTGTAAGCAGCCCAGACACAGAGTGCAGCTCTGGAGGATGATACAGGATCAGTACAGGATAAGTAATGTATGTACACAGTGACTGCAGCAGCAGAATAGTGAGTGCAGCTCTGGAGGATGATACAGGATGTAACTCAGGATCAGTACAGGATAAGTAATGTAATGTATGTACACAGTGACTGCACCAGCAGAATAGTGAGTGCAGCTCTGGAGTATAATACAGGATGTAACTCAGGATCAGTGCAGGATAAGTAATGTATGTACACAGTGACTCCACCAGCAGAATAGTGAGTGCAGCTCTGGGGTATAATACAGGATGTAACTCGGGATCAGTACAGGGTAAGTAATGTATGTACACAGTGACTGCACCAGCAGAATAGTGAATGCAGCTCTGGAGTATAATACAGGATGTAACTCAGGATCAGTACAGGATAAGTAATGTATGTACACAGTGACTGCACCAGCAGAATAGTGAGTGCAGCTCTGGAGTATAATACAGGATGTAAATCAGGATCAGTACAGGATAAGTAATGTAATGTATGTACACAGTGACTGCACCAGCAGAATAGTGAGTGCAGCTCTGGAGTATAAGACAGGATGTAACTCAGGATTAGTACAGGATAAGTAATGTAATGCATGTACACAGTGACTGCACCAGCAGAATAGTGAGTGCAGCTCTGGAGAATAATACAGGATGTAACTCAGGATCAGTACAGGATGAGTAATGTAATGTATGCACACAGTGACTCCACCAGCAGAATAGTGAGCGCAGCTCTGGAGTATAATACAGGATATAACCTAGGATTAGTACAGGATAAGTAATGTAATGTATGTACACAGTGACTGCACCAGCAGAATAGTGAGTGCAGCTCTGGAGTATAATACAGGGTGCAACTCAGGAACAGTACAGGATAAGTAATGTAATGTATGTACACAGTGACTGCACCAGCAGAATAGTGAGTGCAGCTCTGGAGTATAACACAGGATGTAACTCAGGATCAGTACAGGATAAGTAATGAAATGTATGTACACAGTGACTGCACCAGCAGAATAGTGAGTGCAGCTCTGGAGTATAATACAGGATGTAACTCAGGATCAGTACAGGATAAGTAATGTATGTACACAGTGACTGCACCAGCAGAATAGTGAGTGCAGCTCTGGAGTATAATACAGGATGTAACTCAGGATCAGTACAGGATAAGTAATTTATGTACACAGTGACTGCACCAGCAGAATAGTGAGTGCAGCTCTGGAGTATAATACAGGATGTAACTCAGGATCAGTACAGGATAAGTAATTTATGTACACAGTGACTCCACCAGCAGAATAGTGAGTGCAGCTCTGGAGTATAAGACAGGATGTAACTAAATGATTTTCCTATTTCATGACGTAAAGTCATAGTTTTATTAAAGACACGGAGGCGAGTATTGCTATCTCCTTCTTTACTTTCCACCAATAGCAGCAAAGAAGAAATTTACATAATCATAACAATAAAGGACCCACCCCTCTCAGATCCTATAATAAGCAGTGTCCTCTTAGTAACTTCCTCTTTCTTTGGAACCGAAACACCAACTTCATAACCGGAACTGGAACCGAAACCGGAAACTGGAACTGGACCCGAGAATGATAAACAACCGGTCCATCACGCCGTAGAACTCAAGCCAACATGGCTAACACCTCCGGAAACCGGGAGCAACGCAGAAGTCCATACTTCGTGGAAGCTTCAACCTGAAACAAAGCAAATAATATAGCCAGTGTAAGAGGCAGGCAAAAATTGAACAAAAACCGACCCAGGAAACGGTCGTACATTATAAGGTCGCTGAAAACAGAACCATAAACAGTCAGTAGTACAACTATGCAATCACACGTAATAA
The DNA here is from genome assembly GCF_014858855.1 of Bufo gargarizans. Taxonomy (NCBI): domain Eukaryota; kingdom Metazoa; phylum Chordata; class Amphibia; order Anura; family Bufonidae; genus Bufo; species Bufo gargarizans. The sequence continues at coordinate 15,682,292 of NC_058084.1, read as the reverse complement.
ATAACCAGAATCGACAATGTAAACAGTCCAACAAATTAAAACCACAAAAGGGCGGGCAGGAACAACCCAGGGCGGGCAATACTCGCCTCCGTGTCTTTAATAAAACTATGACTTTACGTCATGAAATAGGAAAATCATTTAGTTTTACCTCAAGACACGGAGGCTCATATTGCAAGTTCAAAGCTGATCAATAATCGACGAAAACACATGAGGGGGCGGCCGAAAATAAAATTCTCTGAACGTTGCGGCCGTAGACCAGTCAGCCAAGCGCAAAATGTCCTCCAAACGAGCCCCCGAAACGGCCAGGGCAGTGGCAGCCGCGCCCCTGGCCGAATGAGCGGTAAAGACCGCCGTATCAATCCCAGACAGGGACATGACCCACTTCATCCAACGCGCCAACGTGGGACTAGACACCGGGCCAAAAGGATGGCGGATGGAGAGGAACAGTTGCGGAACGTCCGCAGAGCGGTGAGTCCTAGTACGCGACTCATACTCCCGCAAACAGGCTACCGGACAGAGCGCCGGGGAAGACGGGAAACAGGGATAAGAGACAGACCGAATATTAGTCTTAGTGCGCCGCGTAATGTTAAACGTGACGCCCTTGGGAGAAAAGGACCTAGCGTCATGATCCAAAGCCCTGACATCGGAAACCCTCTTACAAGAAATGAGACAAAAGAGGGTCAACAACTTGGCAGACAGTTGCCGGAGAGAAAGAGCCGCGTTCTCAGGCCACGCAGAGAGAAAAGAGAGGACCAGGGAAACGTCCCACGTAGTGGTGAAGCGAGGCCGAGGAGGCCGAGCCAAGCGCGATCCACGTAACAGGCGTGACACCGAAGGGTGTTGACCCGCCGGAACGCCCTCAAAACCCTGATAAGTCGAAGAAATCGCTGAACGGAACAAATTAATGGTCCGATAAGCCTTTCCCGCCTCAAAAAGGGATGTAAGGAACTGCAGCAAATGGGTCACAGGCGCCGAAACGGGATCAAGGTTCCGTTCCACGCACCAGCTAACCCAAGCTCCCCAAGCTGCCCGGTAAGATTTTCGGGTGCCGGGAGCCCAAGCGTTGTCCAGGAGGCGTCTAGTTGCCTCCGAAATGCCTGCGACCTCTCCGGGAGTCCGGAGATCCGGCACGCCAGGAGCTGAAGGGAGCCGTCGAGCAGCAGGGGGTGAGGAGCACCCAGAGGGCCCTGGAGGAGATCCGTCCGACCCGGAAGGAGGAGAGGCACGTCCGTCAGGAGTTCCAGGAGAACCGGGTACCATGCTTGAGTCCCCCAGAATGGGATCACCACCACCAACTCCGCAACCTGACGACGAACCTGCAGCAGCATCCTCGGGATCATGGCGAAAGGAGGAAACGCGTATTGCAGAGCCGAAGACCAGTCCTGAAGGAACGCATCCACCGCCTCCGCCTCCGGATCCGGGCGCCAGCTGAAGAACCTGGGAAGGTGAGTATTGAGCCGTGACGCGAAGAGGTCCACGGCGCAAGGGCCCCAGGTATCCGAGATCGTGGAGAACATCTCCGGCGCTAGCCTCCAGTCGCTGCCGTCCGTGAAGCAGCGGGAACTCCGATCCGCCCGGACGTTGTGTAGACCCGGAAGGTACTCCGCCTGCACCATGATGTCCCTGGAGAGACAGTAGGACCAAAACTCCTTCGCCAGTCGCGCCAAGGTAGCCGATTGGGTGCCGCCCAGGTGATTGACATAGCGGACCGCTGACACATTGTCCATACGTAATCGGATGCAGGCATGCGCCATGCCATTGGAGAAACTGCGGATGGCAAACGAGCCCGCCAGGAGTTCCAGAGCGTTGATGTGAAGATGGCTCTCGGCCTCCGACCACCGACCCCCGGTGGAGACACCTTCGCAGTGGGCACCCCAGCCCAGGAGACTCGCGTCCGACTCTATCGTGAATTCCGGTTGAAATCCGAAGATCGCTCTGCCGTTCCAGGCTTCCAAGTTGTCTAACCACCAACGAAGTTCCTCCCGAGCCTCCTGATCCAGAACCACCATGTCCGCGAACGAGGCCCCGGAACGAAGGTGAGCAATCTTCAGGCGCTGAAGGGCCCGATAATGGAGGGGGGCTGGAAACACCGCCTGGATGGAGGAGGCCAACAGGCCAATAATGCGAGCCAGGTGACGCAGGGACAGGGACGACGCTGAAAGGGCATGTCTCAATTCCTTGCGGATCGTCCGCAATTTCTCTGACGGGAGACTGAGAGATTCCGCAACAGAGTCCACCGTGAAGCCCAGGAATTCCATCCGTCGAGACGGCGTGAGGCAGGACTTCTCGGGGTTCAGTAGAAAACCAAGAGCCGAAAGGAGGTCCGACGTCCATTGAAGGTGCCGAAGCAGCGCCGCCTGACATTGATGCATAATGAGGATGTCGTCCAGATAGATGACTAGACGTACACCCCGACTCCGCAGCCAGGCAACGACCGGACGCAGGAGCTTGGTAAAGCACCATGGCGCCGAAGAAAGGCCGAACGGGAGGCAAGTGAAGCGCCACACTTCGCCCTTCCACAAGAAGCGCAGGAGATCCCTGGACGAAGCGGCTATCGGGACCGTCAGATAGGCATCTTTGAGGTCCAGTTTCACCATCCAGTCCCCTGGGATCAGTAAGTCCCGAAGGAGGTGAATACCCTCCATCTTGAAGTGGCGGTAGCGCACCACGGAGTTCAGGGCCCGGAGATTTATAACCGGACGCATTTGCCCACCTTTCTTCTGAACTAGGAAGATGTTGCTGAGCACGCCCCTCGGGGCGGAAGGGGCCCTCTCTATCGCCCTCTTTTGAAAAAGGGAAAACAGCTCTAAGTCCACGAGCTCTCTGTTTGGTGGGGCTAGGGGAAGTGGTGGGGGAGAAGGAATGAGGTTCGGTGAACCCGTGAGCTCTATGTGGAACCCCTGTACAGTGGCCAGAACCCACGGGTCTGATGTAATGCTGGACCAAACGTGGAAACAAAGACGGAGTCTGCCCCCTACACAAGGAACCAAAGAAGCCCCCACTGGGGGAAGACTTACCGAAGGACTTTCGGAAATTGGGATTTCCCCGGACAGACCTCGAACGCCATTGGCCGCCTCTGGCCGGAAAGAACGGAGGAGGATTCCTTTGGTCCTGGAAGGGAGGTCTTTGGTTGAAGGAGCCTCTGCCCGAGCTGCGGGCCTGGAAACTGGAGCGGCCGGACAGACGGCCCCTACTACTGCCGGCCCTAGTGGAGACCCGTCCCTGAAAGACCCTTCTCATGGAGGACTGGGCCTTGTCCAGGGCGGTAAATGCCCCTACGTATCTGCTGAGGTCCTTAATAAAGGAATCCCCGAACAGCAGACCCTGAGCATCCCTTCCTGACTCAGTGAGTGCTAGGTTGGCCAATTTCGGGTCAATTTTAAACAAAATGGCTTTACGCCGTTCAATGGCCAGGGAGGAGTTTGTGCTGCCCGCGATACAAATGGCCCTCTGTATCCAGCCAGTAAGCTCCTCCGGATCTATCGGAGAGCCGTCCGCTCTGGCCGATTCGGCCATCTCAAAAATTTTGGCGAGGGGGCCAAAGATGTCAAGGAGTTTATCCTGACAACTCCTAATTGCGGAATCTAACCCCTTGCAGGGGTTCCAGCCGGTTTTAGCCAAGAACTGGGTCATCTTTGGATCCACAGATGGCGTATCACAGACCTTGTTGGGGATCAATGGTCTGGGGCATTCAGCTCGGAGCTTGCTGCGCGCCTCTTTGCTAAGAGGACGGCGCACCCAATGTTCCAGGTAATCGCTCACATGAGCCACTGGCAGCCACTCCGCCGACCTAGGGTGGTGGAGGGAATCAGGATCAAATAATGGGATGCCTGAGGGGTCCACCAGGGTAGAAACCGTGTTAGTGGCAGTGGCGGAGGCGCCCACGGACCCAGAGGTGGAAGGCCTAGGGCCAGCATCATCTGGAAATTCAGATTCCATCTCCCCTTCAGATTGGCCGCTTGCCTCCGCATAAGCCTCCATATCAGATTCTACATCCGAATCTATATCATCAGTTTGTGCTCTAGCACATTTCCACTTTCGCATCCGTTCTGCCTGACGCGGCAAGGCTCTTTTGCGCGATCTAAGCGCGCTATCATGGGTGGCTTGAATCACACCAGTCAAGGTCTCCTGGGCAGGAGGTTCAATGGTAGGCTGCGGGTTAGTGAGTACAGGCAACTGAGTAGAGGGGCCAGGGGCATGGGCAGCTAGGGCCTGAGAGATGGTTTGGGATATCATAGAAGACATGGATCCCATTGCCTCAATAATAGCACTAGACACTGAGCGTTGTAGCTCCAGGGCCTGTGCGCTAGTAGTTGGTAAGCTGGGATCCCCAGCAGATGGGGGGGGATTAGGCCCAGCGGGAGAGCGGTCAGAAGACATATTAGGAGTTTATTTAAAGCTACTAAAGTGGCAGACAACCTAACTGGCAGATGCCTGATATATTAGGGGTCACTAAGACCGAGGAGGTGGGTACCTAAAGAGGGGTTAGTCACCCCAAGCGCCGCAGAGCAGGAGCCGAACCGGAGCCGAGCGACAGACGTGCACGGCAGACAACTCCGAAATCCCGCGAGAGGACGGGCGGGAGTTCCCAAAATGGCCGCCGAGATACCGCGAGATCTCGGAGCCGCGGGAAACCAAGCGCAAGCTGCCGCCGAAACCTAGAGCGCCGGGAACCAGCGGGGCGGAATCGGCGCAGAGGATGAAGGTAGGGAGGAAGGAGGAGAGGCGCAGAGCGCCTCCCAAGTAAAACGGAGCGAAAATTTGAATAAAAACGCGGTGGTTGAGGCAAGGATAGGATGGGGAAAAAAGGAGGGGGCACCCCCAAACGAAAAAACCCAATAGGCGCAGGGGATTACAGGTGACAAGGAAGCAACTAGCCCAAAACTAGGGGAATGATAAAACCTGGCAAAGGGCAGAGACTATGAATAATAGACAAGCCCTAAGCAACACAGGGTAATGAAATACAGGCATCATACATGCAAAAATACCACATGAAACACAGAATAAACTTATCTTTGGTGGAGCAGCAAAGAAAGAGGAAGTTACTAAGAGGACACTGCTTATTATAGGATCTGAGAGGGGTGGGTCCTTTATTGTTATGATTATGTAAATTTCTTCTTTGCTGCTATTGGTGGAAAGTAAAGAAGGAGAAAGCAATATGAGCCTCCGTGTCTTGAGGTAAAACTCAGGATCAGTACTGAATACAGTCGCAATCTATTTAATCCATGCAGAATGAAGACCAGGCACCCCTGTATTACTGTTGGTCATAGCAGTTAGACACCAGTCATACTTTTAAGTCCCTGATAGGAAAACCCTACAATTAACTCACCCCATGTTTTTTTGGGGGATATCAGTCTCACCTCTCAGGACTGACACAGGGAATGGGATGCTGGGGACATTTGTAAAAAATGACCTATTTCCAGAAAGTAGATGCCAACAACTACTGTAGGAAGGCACAAGGGACTGTCGTTGACAGAAGGTATGTGTCACAGAGGTTCCTGGCCTCGGTGGAGTAAGAGCCAGTTTTCATGTGTCAGCAGCAGTTGCTGTTTGACACCTTGCTATTTAGTATAGCTGTAATAGCTGATCCGGGACGGCTCTTACTGGGAGTAGTCAAAGTGCTGGGTGGGTGACTACTCCCCACGTTCTAGGCCCGGGTTTTGAGAGGCCTATAAAAAACAGCCAGCAGTGTCAGGTGGTGGTGATGATCTCTCTCTGACATTGGAGCTCTGGCAATCTCTGTGGGAACTGAGCCTTGTGCCAGACTGGAGACCTGAATCCGGGAGGACTGCTCTGTCCTGTGCTATGCCGACCGGGTGTGGATTAACACCCAGGATAAAAGGTGACTGTTTTTGCTGTATGAACTGTCTAGGTGGGAACGAACACCAAAACTGCAAATGGACTGTCGTACTGTTTTGTTGCCATAAGTGTGAATAAAACACTGAAGTTTTTGAGTTACAAACTGGTCTTTGCCTCTATACTGTGTCCGCTTGTCCTGTCTACCAGAGCGAATCCCCACACTACCTAAATAGTAATTTCATGATATATCTCTATAGGGGTAACAGTTCAATTTTTATAATACAGAGCTCCAAATCATCTCCTTGGTTAGAAGGACATAATGCATTTGCTTCGCATTTTGCATTGCATATCTTCATTTAGCTCCTGAGCTCCCTCTTGTGGTGGGTGCAGAACACCCATAATTTGGCCTCTTTAGTGACATCTTATCCTTCTCGTTGTCAGGACGGTGAGACCGCAATGCATGTAGCTGCTCAACACGGGAACATCAAGATGATCAGAGCCCTTTTGGAGGAGGGCGGGGAGGTGACATGGCAGTCCAAGGTGCTTCATGCTCAATGTTTCTTCTGTTCCATAGATCTGCTGTAAATGTCTTCCTTTAGTTATGTTAAGAGCTTTGCTGATTTCGATAATTTATAGTAAAGGACTAAAAATATGTGCACCCCAAGCATCATATCCATATTGGTTTGTTGGACCTGAGCTTTAAAATGAGCTCTAATAGGAGAACTCAAGTTTTTCCAGCACAAACCATTTTTATGGACCTTGCTTCTACTGCTCGACTTGTTGTGGCTTTACATGATTTCAGCTGACTCCTGGCATTGTGCTTATGCCTCAGTCATGTCACTCCACCTCCTTTTATGTTGTCGTTCTCTGTGATGTGTCATAGGGATACATTTTTGCACAGATTTTATCGCCTGAAGGGTTGCATAGCTGTTTGCTGGGTTTTGCACACTAATTAGAGGTGCAAATACCTTTTCTTTATTTACTTCCATATTAACATTGCTTTAGGACTTCTCTTTGAAACTGTGACCTTGTCGCTTCAGGCTAGAGAAAATGCCCTGCACACGGCCGTCCGGCACTGTCACCTGACCATTGTGGAAGTTATACTCACCTATCTGACCAGTGAGAGGAGCCGGGCTGACGCTGTGGCCTGTGTCAACCAACCCAACCAGGTATGTCGATATAGATGATAAATACCCAGTGAAGCAGCATGCTCAGGACCAGCTACTGACAGTAAAAGACCTTTAAAGGTAAAGTAGTTTTATAGAACTAGAAGAACATGACTGCTTTTCACCAGGAATAGCGCCACCCTTATACGCAGGGTATGTATGGTACTGCAGTTCATTTTTAGTATGATAATATCTGATATTAGAAGCTTTCTGCTTTTTAATTCAGGAAGGGGAGACTCCTCTACATTTAGCAGCAGCCGTCGGTAAAGACATTATCCACTGTGAGGATGAGGATGTGAAGATCATCAGGCTCCTGTTGGATCACGATGCTGATATTTCCTCCACCACATCACAGGTACAGATAAGATTGAACGTCTAGTTTCTTAGCTTTCTCCAACATGTGATATGAAAGGGTATTCTACTTTGGACAAGCAATGTCCAGCTGCTGCTTCTTCTGGATGGACTGACTACTGAGCGTCTAGTGGTTGTGATCTGAGGCCATCAGCAATAGCATCCTTCCTTCGATCCTCCCTTCCTTCCTTCGTTCCTTCCCTCGATCCATCTTTCCATGAATCCTTCCTTCCATCTTTCCATGAATACTTCTTTCCATCTTTCTAACGATCCTTCCTTCCATCCTTCCTTTGATCATTCCTTAATTTGGACCTTTCTTCCATCGTTCAATCCTTCTGTCCATCCTTCAATCCTTTCTTCCATCTTCCTTCCTTCGATTCTTCCCATCATCCTTCCATCCTCCCTCCTATCCTTCTATCCTTCATTCAATCATCCCTTCCTTCTCTCCTTCAATCCTTCCTTCCATCTTTGATCCTTCCTTCGATCCTTTCTTTCTTTCTTTCTTTCTTCCTTCCTTCGATTCTTCTATCCATCTTTTATAAAATCACAGAAAATAATGCACTAAAATAATAGATGCAAACATAATATATGGACTCAGCCCTCACTCTTATAATAAAATCTGAGACTCTCGGCCAATATATTTTGATCAAAACACATCTGTGCCCGCCTACCTGCGCCAAGGTGGTCTCAGTCAGGCAGGTCCTACTCTAAACCAGGTGCAGCTCTGGTCATTGTCTCTGGGTTCCAGCATATCATGGGTAACCTATGTTTTGTTTTAATGCTTGTGTAGCTCGCTACTCCAGGTCACTGCTCACACTTGGCACCCTTGCCTTGCCTTATCCACCTCACATTTGGCCATCTGTATTTTTCCAGGCGGCCATCCATGTTACCTAGGGTGGGCAAGTCTGCTAAGTGTGACCATATTTACTCCTTGCATGTTGCATACATATGCTTATATGTTACTTTGGGTGGACTTACAGTTTTCCCAAAATATGCGGCTTCGTACCCAGGACTGTGACCTCTTTCCTTGTTAGTTGGGTATATGTGGGGATGGTTGTTTATGACCCCGTCACATGGGGCGTCCCACCCTGCTTTACCTTCGTGCCTTGTGTCATATTTTATGTTATTTTGATTGTGTCAATTAATTACATATATTTTATATGTGTGTTTTCTCATCCTTATGGGGTTATTGGTTTGCTTTGTTGGTTGGTTTTCTACTCTAAACCTGCCTATGCCGTAGGGGCATCTATATTCAGGAGAGCAGACCCTGCACATATAGACTGCTGCTCATAGTTACCTCTGTGTGCATCCTGCAACTGAGAGGAGGAACACACACAGCTATATGTACCACCTCAATCAAGGTTGTCCTGTTAGATAGGATGGGCATAGGTAGGTTTAGATTATGACCTGCCTGACTGAGACCACCTTGGCGCGGGTAGGCGGCCACAGATGTGTTTGATCAAAATATATTGGCGAAGAGTCTCAGATTTTATTATTAGAGTGAAGGCTTAGTCCATATATTATGTTTGCATCTATTGTGTTAGTGCATTATTTTCTGTGATTTTATAAATGTAGCCATGCACATCCGCATATTCACTATCATATTGTGCAGGATGTTTTGTATCTTTTTCCAAGATCTTCAATCCATCCTCTCTTCCTTCCTTCTATGCCTCCTTTGATCCTTCCCTCTTTCGATGCTTTCATCCTTCCATTGAGCCCTCCCACATGTTGCACAAAGGAGGATGCATAAAAATTTCAGCCAAAGGGCACATAACATGTGCCAGCTGCCAAAGGGCGTACGAAGACAAGATGTAAAATATCAAGGCTGTGGGGGTGAGATTGCCCAAAAAATATTTCCTAATTTTTGCACACATTTGGCCACACAGTGTACTTGGCGCATGCTCATGTCAGAGATTAGTGGCTTGTGACTGGTGGTTGGGATGATTCTGCTGTGCCCCTGATGGCGGCCCTGCTTCTTGGTGTCAAATAGTCTTCAGGAGTATCCAACTCAATCCCAAGTGATCTCATAAACATTGACAAATATTAAAGTAAAACATGTTTATACATTTCAGAAATATTTTTGTCAAAAAAAATAAAAATTGTTAAGTAACAGAGCGTCCTGTTCTAAGAGCTACTGTAATAGATTCTGTTTGCTTGCAGCTCTCACAACCCAAAGCGGAATTTAAATGAATGTTAAGTATTATAATAATATTTATTTGGCCAATTTACAGTAGCAGAAACAGCTTGTTGACTCCTTAGAAGATTTGTGGCCACACATAAGGGATTAGCTGCCACTCTGTGGGCCGGCGGCGCTCTCAGGGGCTGGCTCAGTATATAAGCCCGGCTTCATACAAACTGCTGTTTATTCTGAAAGCACCGTTATATAAACAGTATCCGGTACTTGGCTCCGGCACCATTCCCCACACCAGACTGTGACAATACAAAAAAAAAAAAACGCTTATGGGGCGCAGAAATAGGGTTTAGAAAAAGGAAAAGCAGCATAATAAACAGTACTCCAAGGGTGAAGAGTATGAAATCCAAAACCAGAGCTTCAGGAAGAAGCAAGAGAGCAGAGATTTTCATTATCTACAGCATACTTCCCTCTATGTACAAGAATATAACTACTATAATACTGCTCCTATGTACAAGAATATAACTACTATAATACTGCTCCTATGTACAGGAATATAACTACTATAATACTGCTCCTATGTACAAAAATATAACTACTATAATACTGCTCCTATGTACAAGAATATAACTACTATAATACTGCCTCCTATGTACAAGAATATAACTACTATAATACTGCCTCCTATGTACAAGAATATAACTACTATAATACTGCCTTCTATGTACAAGAATATAACTACTATAATACTGCTCATATGTACAAGAATATAACTGCTATAATACTGCCTCCTATGTACAAGAATATAACTACTATAATACTGATCCTATGTACAAGAATATAACTACTATAATACTGCTCATATGTACAAGAATATAACTACTATAATACTGCTCATATGTACAAGCTCATAACTACTATAATACTGCCTCCTATGTACAAGAATATAACTACTATAATACTGCTCCTATGTACAAGAATATAACTACTATAATACTGCTCCTATGTACAGGAATATAACTACTATAATAATGCCTCCTATGTACAAGAATATAACTACTATAATACTGCCTCCTATGTACAAGAATATAACTACTATAATACTGCCTCCTATGTACAAGAATATAACTACTATAATACTGCCTCCTATGTACAAGAATATAACTACTATAATACTGCCTCCTGTGTACAAGAATATAACTACTATAATACTGCTCCTATGTACAAGAATATAACCACTATAATACTGCTCCTATGTACAAGAATATAACTACTATAATACTGCTCCTATGTACAAGAATATAACTACTATAATACTGCTCCTATGTACAAGAATATAACTGCTATAATACTGCTCCTATGTACAAGAATATAACTACTATAATACTGCTCCTATGTACAGGAATATAACTGCTATAATACTGCTCCTATGTACAAGAATATAACTACTATAATACTGCCTCCTATGTACAAGAATATAACTACTATAATACTGCTCCTATGTACAGGAATATAACTGCTATAATACTGCTCCTATGTACAAGAATATAACTACTATAATACTGCTCCTATGTACAGGAATATAACTACTATAATACTGCTCCTATGTACAAGAATATGACTACTATAATACTTCTCCTATGTACAAGAATATAACTACTATATTACTGCTCCTATGTACAAGAATATAACTACTATAATACTGCCTCCTATGTACAAGAATATAACTACTATAATACTGCTGCTATGTACAAGAATATAACTACTATAATACTGCTCCTATGTACAAGAATATAACTACTATAATACTGCCTCCTATGTACAAGAATATAACTACTATAATACTGCCTTCTATGTACAAGAATATAACTACTATAATACCACCTTCTGTGCAAGAATATAACTACTATAATACTGCTCCTATGTACAAGAATATGACTACTATAATACCACCTTCTGTACAAGAATATAACTCTTTTTCTCTACATAAATCCTAATTTGTTAGAATTTTGGAACTTATGGTCCTACAGTGCTGTTAATCTATAAATGTGTCTGACTATATGTATAGTGATATAAAGTCCTTATTTTCTCTCTGCAGACAGGGGAGACTCCACTGCACTACTGCGCCAGGATGGGGAATGAAGATCTCTTACTGGAGATGATTAAACATATAGGATCTAACCGAATGCAGCAGACGATGAACAGACAGGAGAAGGTGTCTAGTAAATGCTGCTAAGAACATATCGTACATTAAATCATGTTCTACTTGATATTTTAAAATAACAAATTGTTGAATTTAATTCATAACAAATGTAAGTGCCCCTCCTCTGTTTGCAACAGTCTACTGACTATGAAGGCCGATGTCTACGCAGCCGATATTGTAAGGGCTTCTAGAAATTCCATAAGCATTGAGATGATTGGACAATAATACACTGCAAGGTGCAGTGCGGGGTTTCTTTTTTAAAAGTTCAGTCACCTAGGACCCCAGTGATCGATATGAAAGAGGGGTGCCCCTTTGTTTTGCTGATCGGGGTGAGACGTGCACCGATCAGGCATTGATAGTCAACCCTAAGTTTACACCATTAGTCTTAGAACCTAAAAAGAACCCTTTGAAGAGCACATGGCAGCAGGACCAACTGTATTAAACCAAACTATTTGTAAGGATGACTCAACGCTTCCTCGTAAGAAAAGTAGTTATTTTGGATGATCATACAGCCTGATGAGTTAGTTTTACTGCTTTACGTGCTGTATTCCAGTCCTTTAAAGAGCACATTTCAGCAGGATCAACTCTATTAAACCAGATATGGTACCTGGTAGGGCTGATATTGCTGGTGTAAAATGATACCTGTCTTGTGAAAATCATTTGTGGCATTACTGAGAAAAAAGACTTTTAATCTTTATGCAAATTATAATTTTAGTGCATTAAGGGGAGGGGCCAAGCCCCTAAGTGCAACTCAGCTCAGTGCACTGAAACCCTAATTTGCATAAATAATAAAAATATTTTTTTTCTCAGAAATGCCACAAATAATTTCCAGAAGACAAGTATTTTTTTAGGCAAACAAAAAGCATAGGTAGCATAATATAGATAATATAATAATATACCCAAATGACATCACAATGACTGGGCAGGAACTAAACCAATTACATGCCCTGTGTTGTGTGAGGCATACCTGTAATTTGTTTGGTCACTATGATGTCATGGGGGTGGGACAGTCTCCCTTTGATGATGTCAATGTGGGCGGTGCTCCCCACCTTACTTGCGCCTGACTCCTCCCCTCTGTATTGTCCGGCCTGCCCTGTATCCATGTGATGTCATTCTTATCTCCATTCGTAATCCAGCGCCTGCACACATCACTGCCAGACCCGGGCATGCGCAGTACTTTGACCACTGTGGGCAGAGGCATATTGATATGCAGTGTTCATGAGCCAATTAAATCATGTTCTACTTGATATTTTAAAATAACAAATTGATGAATTTAATTCATAACAAATGTAATTGCCCCTCCTCTGTTTCCAGTTTAGGCAGTATAATAGTAGTTTCATCCTTGTGTATATGAGGCAGTTGTATGTTATTATACATATTAGCTATATTATTCAATAGTAGTTATATTCTTGCACATAAGAAGCAGTATTATACGAGTAATATTTTTGTACATAGGGGTAGTATTATGGTAGTTATATTATTGTACTCATAAGCAGTATTATAGTAGGTATATTCTTGTACATAGGAGCAGTATTATAGTAGTTATATTCTTGTACATAGGAACAGTATTATAGCAGTTATATTCTTGTACATAGGAGCAGTATTATAGTAGTTATATTCTTGCACATAAGAAGCAGTATTATACGAGTAATATTTTTGTACATAGGGGTAGTATTATGGTAGTTATATTATTGTACTTATAAGCAGTATTATAGTTATATTCTTGTACATAGGAGCAGTATTATAGTAGTTATATTCCTGTAAATAGGAGCAGTATTATAGTACTTATATTCCTGTACATAGGAGCAGTATTATAGTAGTTATATTCCTGTACATAGGAGCAGTATTATAGTAGTTATATTCTTGTACATAGGGGCAGTATTATAGTAGTTATATTCTTGTACATAGGAGGCAGTATTATAATAGTTATATTCTTGTACATAGGAGCAGGATTATAGTAGTTATATTCTTGTACATAGGGGCAGTATTATAGTAGTTATATTCTTGTACATAGGGGCAGTATTATAGTAGTTATATTCTTGTACATAGGAGGCAGTATTATAGTAGATATATTCTTGTACATAGGAGCAGTATTATAGTAGTTATATTCTTGCACATAAGAAGCAGTATTATACGAGTAATATTTTTGTACATAGGGGTAGTATTATGGTAGTTATATTATTGTACTTATAAGCAGTATTATAGTTATATTCTTGTACATAGGAGCAGTATTATAGTAGTTATATTCCTGTAAATAGGAGCAGTATTATAGTACTTATATTCCTGTACATAGGAGCAGTATTATAGTAGTTATATTCCTGTACATAGGAGCAGTATTATAGTAGTTATATTCTTGTACATAGGGGCAGTATTATAGTAGTTATATTCTTGTACATAGGAGGCAGTATTATAATAGTTATATTCTTGTACATAGGAGCAGGATTATAGTAGTTATATTCTTGTACATAGGGGCAGTATTATAGTAGTTATATTCTTGTACATAGGGGCAGTATTATAGTAGTTATATTCTTGTACATAGGAGGCAGTATTATAGTAGATATATTCTTGTACATAGGAGCAGTATTATAGTAGTTATATTCTTGTACATAGGAGGCAGTATTATAGTAGTTATATTCTTGTACATAGGAGGCAGTATTATAGTAGTTATATTCCTGTACATAGGAGCAGTATTATAGTAGTTATATTCTTGTACATAGAAGGCAGTATTATAGTAGTTATATTCTTGTACATAGGAGGCAGTATTATAGTAGTTATATTCCTGTACATAGGAGCAGTATTATAGTAGTTATATTCTTGTACATAGGAGGCAGTATTATAGTAGTTATATTCCTGTACATAGGAGCAGTATTATAGTAGGTATATTCTTGTACATAGGAGGCAGTATTATAGTAGTTATATTCCTGTACATAGGAGCAGTATTATAGTAGTTATATTCTTGTACATAGGAGCAGTATTATAGTAGTTATATTCTTGTACATAGGAGGCAGTATTATAGTAGTTATATTCTTGTACATAGGAGGCAGTATTATAGTAGTTATATTCCTGTACATAGGAGCAGTATTATAGTAGTTATATTCTTGTACATAGAAGGCAGTATTATAGTAGTTATATTCTTGTACATAGGAGGCAGTATTATAGTAGTTATATTCCTGTACATAGGAGCAGTATTATAGTAGTTATATTCTTGTACATAGGAGGCAGTATTATAGTAGTTATATTCCTGTACATAGGAGCAGTATTATAGTAGTTATATTCCTGTACATAGGAGCAGTATTATAGTAGTTATATTCTTGTACATAGGAGCAGTATTATAGTAGTTATATTCTTGTACATAGGAGGCAGTATTATAGTAGTTATATTCTTGTACATAGAAGGCAGTATTATAGTAGTTATATTCTTGTACATAGGAGCAGTATTATAGTAGTTATATTCTTGTACATAGGAGCAGTATTATAGTAGTTATATTCTTGTACATTGGAGGCAGTATTATAGTAGTTATATTCTTGTATATAGGAAATGTATTATAGTAGTGATATTCTTGTACATTGGAGGCAGTATTATATACATAGGTGGTAGTAGTAAAAACATCCTTTAATTTTACTTACAGTATTTCTACTTTGTGTAGCTGTTGTTCTGCTCAAAGTTTATCCCTATGTCTAGGTAGATAAACAGTGATAGTGCAGTGTATGGTAGTGGGTGCCATTATTTATTGTTGTCAGATGTCAGTACTATGTCACTTTTATTTTTCGATGCTGCTAAGTAGTTCTGTGAGTTGATTTTAATTTCAAGAGGAAATCTTGGTTCTTCTATGTGTCAGGCAGGGAAGGAGGAGGTTACTGTCAGAGGTCAGTGTTGTGTATTTTCACACAGGTTCCAGTTTCATTTTGATTATTTTTGTAGAGGAACACGTTAGAAATAATAAACACTGATGTCCTAATTTCCTCAACAAGTAGTGTGAATGTGATAGGAACATAAGTCCCTGAATTTATGCCTGTTTCTTTTGTAGAATGGATGGTCGCCATTGCTTCTGGCTGCGGAGAAAGGTCACATTGCGATTGTGAAAATCCTGCTGCAGAATCACGCCAGAGTGGATGTGTTTGATGAGGTGAGAATTATTTAGGCACCGATATAATATATAACCAAACCTTGTATCTTAGTAAAAACAGTTCAGGTGCAGATTTCACATTAGACACACGTTTCACCCCCTGATACTGAGGGAAATAAGTACAGCATCCATTGCTTTATTTGTCTTTACAACATTAGATGTGTTTAAGTGTCTGCAAATGCCTGTCTATAGGATCCAGCTAACGATGTGTGTATGTGTGTTATGGAAAATTAATCGCCCATCTTTTTTGGACATTCCCCTCTTTACCGAACGTAAGTTAAATATACATAAGTTATGACCAAGTGGGAGAAATATGCTAGTAATGAAACTTCTAATGCTTTTTAGGGGTCTTGAATATTTTTTTGAGATTCATTTTAACATTCAGTCACTTTGCATAATTTTGTAAAACTTTTTTCAGGATGTAGCTCACTGAACGCGGCATAACTGGTCAATGACATATAAGAATTCATGGCAGCAATGGAATAGTGTATTGACTGTTCCTCCTTTCCATCTGCAGCACGGAAAAGCAGCTTTACACCTGGCTTGTGAGAACGGCCATGACAAGATCGCAGATGTCCTACTCTGGCACAAAGCCTTTGTGAATGCAAAAACCAAGCTTGGTCTGACACCCCTTCACCTGTGCTCCCAAAATGGCTTTAACCATCTTGTGAAATTACTTGTGGGAACCCACCTGGCCAGTATCGACATCATGTCACTGGTAAATACCATCCAGTCTATATAAGACCTATCCAAACTAACCGCAAACTACTGTAAGCATATTGGAGTACTGTCATTGTATTGGTGTCCTCCTGTTTGAGGCTGGCAGTGGAGATGCAAGAGAGACTCAGAATGTGTGTCCTCTGCCTCTGTGTATTAAAGTATTTCTACATGACACAATACATTTTTTTGATCTGCCCAGCGTACCCCAAACACTCAACACACAATTATTTTACCACTTTAACCTATTTTTCATGCTAGCACTTTCCGTCTTCTGTTCTCAGCATCGCTGCATCCTGGCAGGATGTTTACATGCAGAACTTCCTGTTATCATCATCTTCCTGCTAAGTTTTCTAACCAAACCCAGCATTCTTTGCTCTGTAGTGTTTCGCAGGACTTGTGTTACCTACCATACCGTTCCCTCTGCAGTAGTCATGCGAATGCACCCCCCCCCCTCTCTGTGTTATCTAGGCAGAGCAAGCCCTGAGAAATATTGCAGGGTAAAGCATGCTGGGATTGGTAAGAAGACCCAGCAGGAAGCTGATAAAAACAGGAAGTTCTGCTTGTAAACATCCTGCCAGGATGCAGTGATGCTGAGAACAAGGGAAGGAAAGCACTGACATGAAAAACAGGTATAAGGGTAAAAAATGTGCATTGTTTGGGGTTTTTGGGCAGATAAAAAAAACTTTGTATGGTTAGAAGTATTACAGAAGACATCTATCTACTTTAGGTTCTTCATAAATTTGGATAGAAGATTTAGAAAAGTTATAAAGTTGCTAATTTTCTCATTTCCAGTTGATACCAGTAATTAACTTTTATTGCTGCAGACCAAGCGGACCCCTCTGCACCTGGCGGCCCTGAACGGACAATTGGACGTGTGCAACAGTCTCCTGACTATGAAGGCCGATGTCTACGCAGCCGATATTGTAAGGGCTTCTAGAAATTCCATAAGCATTGAGATGATTGGACAATAATACACTGCAAGGTGCAGTGCGGGGTTTCTTTTTTAAAAAGTTCAGTCACCTAGGACCCCAGTGATCGATATGAAAGAGGGGTGCCCCTTTGTTTTGCTGATCGGGGTGAGATGTGCACCGATCAGGCATTGATAGTCAACCCTAAGTTTACACCATTAGTCTTAGAACCTAAAAAGAACCCTTTGAAGAGCACATGGCAGCAGGACCAACTGTATTAAACCAAACTATTTGTAAGGATGACTCAACGCTTCCTCGTAAGAAAAGTAGTTATTTTGGATGATCATACAGCCTGATGAGTTAGTTTTACTGCTTTACGTGCTGTATTCCAGTCCTTTAAAGAGCACATTTCAGCAGGATCAACTCTATTAAACCAGATATGGTACCTGGTAGGGCTGATATTGCTGGTCTAAAATGATACCTGTCTTGTGAAAATCATTTGTGGCATTACTGAGAAAAAAGACTTTTACTCTTTATGCAAATTATAATTTTAGTGCATTAAGGGGAGGGGCCAAGCCCCTAAGTGCACCTCAGCTCAGTGCACTGAAACCCTAATTTACATAAATAATAAAAATATTTTTTTTCTCAGAAATGCCACAAACAATTTCCAGAAGACAAGTATTTTTTTAGGCAAACAAAAAGCATAGGTAGCATAATATAGATAATATAATAGATAATATAATAATATACCCAAATGACATCAGCAAAGTGAGACTGTCCCACCCCCATGACATCACAATGACTGGGCAGGAACTAAACCAATTACATGCCCTGTGTTGTGTGAGGCATACCTGTAATTTGTTTGGTCACTATGATGTCATGGGGGTGGGACAGTCTCACTTTGATGATGTCAATGTGGGCGGTGCTCCCCGCCTTACTTGCGCCTGACTCCTCCCCTCTGTATTGTCCGGCCTGCCCTGTATTCATGTGATGTCATTCTTATCTCCATTCGTAATCCAGCGCCTGCACACATCACTGCCGGACCCGGGCATGCGCAGTACTTTGACCACTGTGGGCAGAGGCATATTGATATGCAGTGTTCCTGAGCCAGTTAAAGGGAACCGGTCACCTGGATTTTGGGTATAGAGCTGAGGACATGGGTTGCAAGATCACCCCTAGCACATCCGCAATACCCAGTCCCCGTAGCTCTGTGTGCTTTTATTGTGTCAAAAAAAAGATTTTATATATATGTAAATGAGGCTACTAACGTTTCTGGAGCCCAGCCACGCCCACGGTGAAGGAGCCCAGCATCGCCCCGCATACTCCGAATCTCCTTCTTGCTCCCCGACGTCACAAAGCGCATGCGCAGTGTCAGCATAGTGCTCCTTCCCTGTGCTGGCATCAGCCTCAGGGAACGAACTGCGTATGCGCTAGCTCGCGCATCTCGAGATTATGGTGCTCTAGCTTTGTGACGTCGGAGAGCAAGGAGGAGATTCGGAGGATGCGGGGTTGGGCTCCTTCACAGTGGGCGTGGCTGGGCTCAGAGTCAGAGAATGCTGGACTCATCTCTCAAGCATGGAGGAGAGAGGACTCATCTAAGGTTCATTTACATAACTATAAAATAGTTTTTTTGACACAAAAAAAGCACACAAAGCTATGGGGACCTGATATCGCGGATGTGCTGGCGGCGATCTAGCAGCCCATGTCCTCAGCTCTATACACAAAATTTGGTGACAGGTTCCCTTTAAGTATCTAGTAACCAGCGCATGCGCACTGAATTTCCCTATGCCTCTGCCCACAGTGGGCAATGTACGGCGCATGCCTGGGTCCGGTAAGAATGACGCAACATGGATACAGGGCAGGCTGGACGAAACAGAGGGGAAGGTCACCACCCCCGGGCGCTTGCAGCACACTCACCGCCCCCGGGCGCTTGCAGCACACTCACCGCCCCCGGGCGCTTGCAACACACTCACCGCCCCCCGGGCGCTTGAAACACACTCACCGCCCCCCGGGCGCTTGCAGCACACTCACCGCCCCCGGGCACTTGCAGCACACTCACCGCCCCCGGGCACTTGCAGCACACTCACCGCCCCCGGGCACTTGCAGCACACTCACCGCCCCCGGGCACTTGCAGCACACTCACCGCCCCCGGGCACTTGCAGCACACTCACCGCCCCCGGGCACTTGCAGCACACTCACCGCCCCCGGGCACTTGCAGCACACTCACCGCCCCCGGGCACTTGCAGCACACTCACCGCCCCCGGGCACTTGCAGCACACTCACCGCCCCCGGGCACTTGCAGCACACTCACAGCCCCGGGCACTTGCAGCACACTCACCGCCCCCAGGCACTTGCAGCACACTCACCGCCCCCGGGCACTTGCAGCGCACTCACCGCCCCGGGCACTTGCAGCGCACTCACCGCCCCCGGGCACTTGCAGCGCACTCACCGCTCCCTGGCACTTGCAGCGCACTCACCGCCCCCGGGCACTTGCAGCACACCCACCGCCCCGGGCACTTGCAGCGCACTCACCGCCCCCTGGCACTTGCAGCACACTCACCGCCCCGGGCACTATCAGTTTAAAACATGTTATGTAGTTGACAGACTCCCTTTTAAGATCACCTGTCAGCAGTATCAACCCTGTTAAACCAGGACTACTGCCTGCTAGAGTTTATCATGCTGATTAAAAAGATACTTAACAAAAAGAACTTGTGGACAGCACTTGCTAGCATACAGCGTAGTCCCTCTAAGCGACTGGAAGAATTGAGTGGATTAAAGCTAAGTAGTCATCCAGAGTCTTCTTACAAGGAAGCTTTGAGCCGTCTGTATGGAGCCCATGTTCCTCAGAGGGCCATAGGAGCAGGAATTCTCACGTGGCAGCAGCACCAGTGGTGTGGTCAGACGTATATAATAACACATTTGCGTTCCCCGTGTCGTGTGATGCATGTCGGCTGCACAATATTTACTCTGTGACATCACAACCTGCACTTCT
The DNA here is from genome assembly GCF_014858855.1 of Bufo gargarizans. Classification (NCBI taxonomy): domain Eukaryota; kingdom Metazoa; phylum Chordata; class Amphibia; order Anura; family Bufonidae; genus Bufo; species Bufo gargarizans. The sequence continues at coordinate 15,661,896 of NC_058084.1, read as the reverse complement.
ATCACATGTGTCACATCAGACATGAAAGGCCGGACTGGCGGTCACGCTAAGTATCTCTTCCTGGATTGCTCGCTGTGCTTGAAATCAGACGCCCGCCGTGCACTTCCCTTTGGGCTGCTCCCTTTCCTCCCAGTAATTATCCTGCTCCTCTGCTGATGACCTCGTGTGGAATGTGGAGAGAATTTCATCAACCTTCCTGACTAAGGGCTCATCATGCACACGACCGCGGTTTGGGTCCATATCTGATTCCGCATTTTTTGTAGGGGGTCGGATGTGGACGCATTCACTTCCGTGCACTGTCTGCATCCGCACATCCGTGCCTTTCGCAAAATTATAAAACATGTCCTATTCTTGTCCACCTTACGGACAAGGATAGGAATGTTCTCTTAGAGGTCGGGCATTCCCTTCCGCAAAATGTGGAACGTACACAGCCGGTATCCGTGTGCATGGGCCCTAAAGTGGAGATTGACGGAAGAGTTAGCCAGCGGACAGTCCAACCATTCAAACCCCTCACATCAGCCTTTCCGCTCTCCTGCTCCGGTATAGGAAGAACGGAAAGGACGGATTCGGCACATAACTGAGCCGAACGGATCCTAAGGACCCCATAGACTATAATAGGGTCCTTTAGGTTTCCGCCCAGAGGAAGATTTTTGAAGCAGAGACAAAAGTTCTGCATACATTTTAATTTTGGTGTCATTCTGTGGAAAAACCTGAGAAGTGGACACAATTATATCCAGTGTAGACAATGTCCTGTGAGCTACGGTAAGCACCTCAACGGCATCTGTACTTTGCTACAATGTATCCGTCTGGAGTCTGGTGTTTATATCGCAGAGCATTGTCTACAATTGTATCCACTTCTCAACTGAGAGCAGGACAAGCTATGCACAGGTTCACTAAAAAGCAAACACCAGTGTTCTCATTCACTGACAGCAAGCAGAGATTTTGAAATAGTGACAAACTGAAACCAGAAAACCCCTTTAATTACTTTTACAGCTCCGTCTTCTGCTACAGGACACCAAATCTCTTCCACCGCACTCCATAATAAATCCTTCCTTAGAAAGCCCCTCCCCCAAGTAGTGACTGCAGGGAGACTGACAACAGGGTGGAGCTAAACTGGTGTCTGTTTCCAAGGGCAACCTGGAGAATTTAAAAAGCAGCTGCAAGGTAAAGGGAGGAGAGCGGCCATAACTGGGTTGGCGTGTAAAGCCTGGACTGAAACGCACCCAAAAAGACATTCATCATTAATCATCATCCTATAATTTCTCCCAGGAAGGACAGACCCCTCTTCACCTCGCTGCCGAAAACGACCATTCTGAGGTCGTCAAGCTGTTCCTGAAACATCGACCTGAGCTGGTGACATCGGCCAACGTGGACGGATCAACGTGCGCCCATATAGCAGCCGCCAAGGGGAGTGTCGCCGTCATCAAAGAGCTTCTCAAATTTAATATACGTAGTGTGACCACAGCCCGAAATAAGGTCAGGTTATAACCCCAGGGCAACAATGACAGGCGCTCACTATTCTGCTGCTGCAGTCACTGTGTACATACATTACTTATCCTGTACTGATCCCGAGTTACATCCTGCATTATACTGCAGAGCTGCACTCACTATTCTGCTGCTGCAGTCACTGTGTACATACATTACATTACTTATCCTATACTGATCCTGAGTTACATCCTGTATTATACTGCAGAGCTGCACTCACTATTCTGCTGCTGCAGTCACTGTGTACATACATTACATTACTTATCCTATACTGATCCTGAGTTACAGCCTGTATTATACTCCAGAGCTGTACTCACTATTCTGCTGGTGCAGTCACTGTGTACATTACATTACTTATCCTGTACTGATCCTGAGTTACATCCTGTATTATAGTCCAGAGCTGCACTCACTATTCTGCTGGTGCAGTCACTGTGTGCATACATTACTTATCCTGTACTGATCCTGAGTTACATCCTGTATTATACTCCAGAGCTGCACTCACTATTCTGCTGGTGCAGTCACTGTGTACATACATTACTTATCCTGTACTGATCCTGAGTTACATCCTGTATTATACTCCAGAGCTGCACTCACTATTCTGCTGCTGCAGTCACTGTGTACATACATTACTTATCCTGTACTGATCCTGAGTTACATCCTGTATTATACTCCAGAGCTGCACTCACTATTCTGCTGGTGCAGTCACTGTGTACATACATTACTTATCCTGTACTGATCCTGAGTTACATCCTGCATTATACTCCAGAGCTGCACTCACTATTCTGCTGGGGCAGTCACTGTGTACATACATTACATTACTTATCCTGTACTGATCCTGAGTTACATCCTGTATTATACTCCAGAGCTGCACTCACTATTCTGCTGGTGCAGTCACTGTGTACATACATTACATTACTTATCCTGTACTGATCCTGAGTTACATCCTGTTTTATACTCCAGAGCTGCACTCACTATTCTGCTGGTGCAGTCACTGTGTACATACATTACATTACTTATCCTGTACTGATCCTGAGTTACATCCTGTATTATACTCCAGAGCTGCACTCACTATTCTGCTGGGGCAGTCACTGTGTACATACATTACATTACTTATCCTGTACTGATCCTGAGTTACATCCTGTATTATACTCCAGAGCTGCACTCACTATTCTGCTGGTGCAGTCACTGTGTACATACATTACATTACTTATCCTGTACTGATCCTGAGTTACATCCTGTATTATACTCCAGAGCTGCACTCACTATTCTGCTGGTGGAGTCACTGTGTACATACATTACTTATCCTGTACTGATCCTGAGTTACATCCTGTATTATACTCCAGAGCTGCACTCACTATTCTGCTGGTGCAGTCACTGTGTACATACATTACTTATCCTGTACTGATCCTGAGTTACATCCTGTATTATACTCCAGAGCTGCACTCACTATTCTGCTGGTGCAGTCACTCTGTACATACATTACTTATCCTGTACTGATCCTGAGTTACATCCTGTATTATACTCCAGAGCTGCACTCACTATTCTGCTGGTGCAGTCACTCTGTACATACATTACTTATCCTGTACTGATCCTGAGTTACATCCTGTATTATACTCCAGAGCTGCCCTCGCTATTCTGCTAGCATGGTTACTGTGTACATACATTACATTAGTGGCCATTTATCTATACACTTAGTTGGTTTCGGCAATACACGAAGATCCGGTCAGGCTATGAATAAGTCAAATATGGATTTAAACTTTTTTTGCAGAGAATAATATTTTGTTACAGTTGTAAAAACCATCTCCCCCATTAGGCTCCATTCACACGTCCGCAAATGGGTCCGCATCCGTTCTGCAATTTTGCGGAACGGGTGCGGACCCATTCATTTTCTATGGGGACGGAATGGATGCGGACAGCACACAGTGTGCTGTCCGCATCCGCATTTGCGGAGCGCGGCCCCGATCTTCGGGTCCGCAGCTCCGCAAAGGATAGAACATGTCCTATTCTTGTCCGCAGCTTGCGGACAAGAATAGGCATTTCTATAGGGGTGCCGGGCGGGTGTGTTGCGGATCCGCAATTTGCGGGTCCACAACACACCACGGACGTGTGAATGGAGCCTTACTGTTACTATTGTTTCCCAGGTCTTTATTGTATAGCCCCCCCCCCCCACCTTGTGAAGTAGATTATGATGACGGATATGCGTGTGTCTGTAGAAGAGCTTTGATGTAAGCTGCGTACAATAGTAATGAGCCGCCCCCAGTGTATCCGGTCTCCTGCATTGTCCTGCAGAAGAGGAATAACCAGGAGACTAGAACCGCCATATGGTGGATAACCTTCGTTCTATCAGTTAGCACTAAAGATCACATTACATCTTGATTGAGATAATGAGGACAACTGAACTTGTCTCCAAAAATCCTTAGAGAGAAGGTCCCCCTTACTATAGATGGAAAATGCAAATATAAGCCGCCATGCTATGTGGAAAGCAGATGTAGCCCACTATTATATACTAAACTGCATAATGGTGCTTGCTGGATGGAGGAGATGGTATGCCCAACCTTCCACATGACTCATAAGAGGCATGTCTAATGATAAACTTGCTGACTGTTTCCAATGACAGCCAACAGTATTGTCAATAAGGTATCTTGGGTAACAGAAGGGGTTTTACTCACCCAAGACTCTTCTGGTAAACTTCAGGAAAGAAATGGAAATTGGAAACTCTAGTTCCTCCACTAGTTCCCCAGGACATAGAGGCTAAGGGACCTTCCCCTCCCGTTCTTCCTCCTAAGCTTGTCAGTCACATTCTCAGATTATTCCCAGATCACAACCTCTAAAATAGTCATCAGTTGACAGCAGGTGGTTTGATGAAGATGTCAGCCAAGATTAGGGAAATTTATATAGATACATAGTCCAGTATAGCGAAGGAAGGCGAAAGTACCAGGGATGAGCTGAGGCATAGAGATAGTGTCCATCAAGGTACATAGATACCCAATGGACATCCACAGGAGAGATGATCAGAACCTAGGAAAGTCTGGAGGAACCTAAGGTGGAGATGAGTTCTCGAGCCACAAGAATTCAAAAAGGCTGCCTATGGTGACATCATCGGTTGGTGCCAGATGCCAGAAAAATCTGAAAAAGTCATAAGCGGAGAGCAGAAATATGTTGACTTATAGTTATCAGGAGAGCAGCGCTACACTGTGGTGACATGAGTGACAGTTACCATCCTTAGGCAGATCAAAATAAACTGTATCTGCATCTACCAAAAAAAAACCATAAATAAGACATTTTTTTATGTTTTCCTTTTTCTCCTGTTTGGGGTTCCAGACCAATGACTCCACACCCCTGCACCTGGCGGCATCAGGGGGACATGCGGAGGTGGTAAAAGTATTGCTGGAAGCTGGAGCATCTCCATCAGACGAGGATGCGGTAAGTTTACCATAGTTTGCAGACTGAAGATCATCTGATTTACAAAAACATTCTTAAAATTTTCTCCTGAGGGATTTTGCCTTAGTAGAGCAGAGTGGGTCTCCAATCAGCACTTTCAATAGGAATTGTGTAATTCTTCATTTTCCTTGTGGTGCCACTGCAGTTGAATTAACCACTTGCTGCTGAAGAAAGCTAATACATATTACTGCTTTATTCACAGGCACAATATAGGATTATAAAGAAACCAGTAAAATTAGCTTTCTAAGTATAGAAAAATCACAACTTCTATTGTGATAAGGCTAACTGGTCAGTCTTGCATGAAGAGATACCAGGTTTGACTCTTGGGAGAGAGTCTTAGATTTTTTTTTTCTTCAGATATTGTTTTCTCCCTCATTTAACCCATAATAAAAGGCTATGGCCTTATCATATTAAGAATATTGACTTTTTTATGTTTAGAAAGCTAATAGATATTACTGGTGTCTTTATAATCATATAGTGTGCCTGTAAATAAACCAGTGATATGTTTAATTTTTTTAAGCATAAAAAACACTATTCTTTATAGGATATGGCTACACCCTTTTAGTGTGGGTTAAATGATAGAGAGAAAAAAATAACTGAAGAAAAAAATATTGAAGTCTCTCTTGGGACTTGAACCTAGGGTTTCTACATTCAATGCATTGCTGACAACGTACTAACAAATTATAATTTTACCATATTGAGATTATTTTTTTTCTATACTTAGAAAGCTTATACATATTAATGGGTTCTTCATAATCATATATTGTGTCTGTGGATGAACCAGTAATATGTATTAGCTTTCTAAGGATAGAAAACCTCAATTCTCAACGTAGTAAGGCTATAGTCTATAGCAGTGATGGCTAACCTTGGCACTCCAGCTGTGGTAAAACTACAACTCCCAAGATGCCCCCCTTGCTTGGCTGCTCTCAGAACTCTGTAGAAATAAATGGAGCATGCTGGGAGTCGTAGTTTCACCACAGCTGGAGTGCCAAGGTTAGCCATCACTGGTCTATAGTGTATATGTACATGCTAGGACACAGCTCTGCCCTCAGCATACTGATGTCTAGCCCTTTCAGTCAAGGGAAGGGGGAGTGTACAGAGCACATGGGGTGTCACAAAAGTAGTGCTCAAAGAATTCAGCCCTGCCCCTGGTGCTCCAATGTGATCATTTGCATATGAATAAAAACACAGATGTCCCTGAAGCTGTTTAACATACAGACAAAAGAAAGGTGTTGTTTTAATCAGCATGATCAACCCTACCCTATCTTATGATATCTGATGAATCAATTTTCATAAAAACAATCCTTTCAAATGGTTAGTAGCATTGACCCAAGCCACAGTTATCAGTCGGTAGAGATTCCCAACCATAAAAAGACTTTTGGTTATGGCTTTCCTCTCATCTATCACCATTACTTCTTCCAAAATAGATGTTCTTCCATCTAAAGCTAAGGTCATGTTTCTTAAATGGGTTCTGCACTTTCATTTAACTGATGATCTATCCTCTGGATAGATCATTAGCTTCTAATCGGCCGGGGTCCGACACCCGGGACCCCCGCCGATCAGCTGTTTGAGAAGGCAGCGGCGCTCCAGTAGCGCCGTGACCTTCTCACTGTTTACCGCCGGGCCGCCCGCCCACTGACGTCACGACTTGTATCAACTAGAGTGGGCGCGGCTAAGCTCTGTTCACTTGAATGGAGCTTAGCCGCGCCCACTCTAGTTGATACAAGTCGTGACGTCAGTGGGCGGGCGGCCCGGCGGTAAACAGTGAGAAGGCCACGGCGCTACTGGAGCGCCGCTGCCTTCTCAAACAGCTGATCGGCGGGGGTCCCGGGTGTCGGACCCCGGCCGATTAGAAGCTAATGATCTATCCAGAGGATAGATCATCAGTTAAATGAAAGTGCAGAACCCCTTTAATGGGCATCTCCTTCTTCCTGGCTGTGCCGCGGTCCAATCGCAGCGGAGAGCGTCACAGCCAGGGAGAAATAAAGATCACCTTCTCCCTGGCTGTGACGCTCTCCGCTGCGATTGGATCGTTAATGTCTGGACCCATGAAAGGTCCTCTTTAAGCTTCGTACTGTTCCTCTCCACCTGCCAATAATTTTTTTTTTTTAGTAATCAGAGTTATGTAATTGTCTGCCATAGGAAGGTATGTCCACCATCCAACTGGCAGCTAAGAACGGCCACATCAATGTCCTGGACGTGTTAAAGGGTAGCGTCTCATTTCATATGACAAGCACTAAGGTAAGATCTTCTAGAATGAATCCGGCATATTTCCACCCTTAACTCCCATCTGACACTTCTCACCATTATTGGCAGCCTGGTTCCCAGCAGAAAAATGTTCGGGATTCAAGAAAATGTGTTTAATGGGTGGATGGTTGACTTTTGGGTGGTCAGCGATGAAATATATGGACACTGCAACACAGTTACCAGTGGAACTTGCTCTTGGCTGAGAAGTGGATATAATTGTAACCAGTCTAGACAATGCTCTGTGAGCTGTACAGCTTAGACTCCAAGACTGATACATTGTAAGAAACCAGAGAGCTGCTGCTGAGGTTTTTAGCCCACAGAGCATTGTATAGCCTGGATACAATTGTAACAAACCCTCAGCTGAGAGGTCGGACTAGCTATGTACAGCTTTACTACCTCTGAAGGTAAACTGGAGTGCTCTCATTCACTGACAGCAAACAGATACTTGAAAATGGGGAGGAACTGAAACATGAAGGGGGAATTCATCATTCTCCCTACATGTGTTTTTGGCATAAAAATAATTGTAAAACCCTGGTTTTTAGTTGCAACTGGCATTTTACACTGCCTTCCTCAGGCTTACAAAAACAGGCGTAGCAAAGGTGGGGTGTGGATGGGTCCATTGTCCTCGGCTCCTTCATCATTATTTATGCCAGAAATTGGAGTAAATAATGACTGAAATCTACAGCAGCTCCATTTTCAGGTTGGCACACAGACTGCCGGAGGAGGCATGCCTTGTCATATATTACATGTCTCCTCTGGCAGAGCAGGCCCCATGAAGAGAAAATTTATAGGAAAAGTTGTACAGTTCTCATTATTAACCATTTTAATGACCTTATAGATGAAGTACATAGAGTAAAATCTCCATATTTGCAGAGCAACGTAAGATCATTAACACAGAAGAAGATAATATTACTTGACAGGGAGATGTCAAAAAGTTGGTAATGAAAAATGAAGACAAATATTTGGCTATGCTCTTGCTATGAGAGAACACATTTTACCATTACATATTTTAAATGTGGCTCTTAACAAGCTCTGCCTCTGATGCCTCCAGATGTAAGGCAGCTATCCTATAAGTCAATATTCGGCCCTTTAAATAGGCCTTAAGACATGATTTGCATATTAGGTAAGCCAGCACCTCATCTGCAGACAGCTGTTTCAGGGTGATTGCCCCTCATCAGTGCAGAACAGAGAGTATTGGCTTAGCAGGGTGAGAGGTGAAGTTGGGATTTGTGGGGTACTATTTCTCCTTGGGGAGAGAGTGCCTTAATCCCTGCTCTGTACTGATGAGGGGCAATTACCCCGAAACAGCTGTCTGCAGATGAGGTGGAGGCTTATTTAATATCCGAATCATGTAAAGGATCGACCATTGACTTATAGGATAGCTGCCTTACATCTGGTGGCATTAGAGGCGGAGCTTGTTAAGAGCTCATTTGCATCCCTTTCTTCCCAGAATTCCAGAGGAGCATGTATGGCCTATAAGTCTCCTCACGTCAACTAAGGAGCTCTTTCCCCAAGGAGAGATAGTATCCCCCAAATTATTAAATGTTATAACACTAGGAAGACGTTGCATGGGAACGGAAATCTAAGGGATTCCAGTGGACAGTAAGCTGAATTGTAGCCCCCAGTGTCAGGTACCTACCCTAAAGGTGAATAGGTTCATGAAATGAACCCAAAGTGGGTTTAGATGCGCCTCATGAGAACATGATTTTCCTCCTATAAAATCACTGTTCAGAGGCCACACATGCTATATACAGCAAAATATAGCCAAAGCTACGGCAGGTCTGAGAAGGTTTCAGAGGTAGATTGCCAGAATAATTAAGGAAATAGGTGAACTGTAGCAGCAAGATAAATTTACACAATTGGGGATATTCACCATTATGCTGATACTTTATCCATACTATATACAATATTTTATTTTATTGTTACAATATTTCATGTCTGATTATTGTTATCACCGCCAGCTTCAATGATTATTTCTGGCATTACGACTCCATGATGTTTTTCATCCTCATCATCTCTGATCTCACTCTCCAGACGGGATTCACCGCTCTTCATGTCGCAGCACATTTTGGACAAGCGGATTTTGTTCGAGAGATTTTGATGAAGGTTCAGGCCACAATCCACAGTGATCCTCCGAAATCCACAGCTGACAGGGTGCTTGTGAAGGAACACGGGGGCGAGGTAAAGGGGGGGAAATTGTAACTTTCCACTTATGGAATAAATTCTGCTATAACATGTTAGGACCTTCTGGTTTGATACTTTATCAGTTCTGTTATCCAACTGATACATGGTCATAAATACTAATATTACATAGTGCTATTCATTACCTAGTAGAAAAAGGTGTACATACAGTAGAGGCAGACCATGCCATTTCTATGTGTCCATGAAAAGAAGGCTAAACAACTCTCCCTGTATGATGGAGAAATGGTTATAGGGTCATGCCTCCAGTCTATCCTGCAAGGGATTCAATGGGGATGGATGGAGGATTGCAACAAGTGCTGGTCAGTCCTGTTCTGTGGTGCTAAGTGCTGGCAAGTGTTGCCCTTGAGTGGTAAGTGCTGGCCAGTCTTCTCCTTGAGTGGTATGTACAAGCCAGTCTTGTCCTGGTGTGCTAAGTGCTGGCCTGGTCTGTCTTGGGGTGCTTAGTTCTGGCTAATGTTGTCTTGGGGTGCTAAGTTCTGACCAGCCCTGTCCTAGCGTGCTAAGTTCTGACCAGCCCTGTCCTGGGGTGCTTAGTTCTGGCTAGTGTTGTCTTGGGGTACTATACCAATTGTAACGGCATACAAGGGAATGCTCCAAACTCCGAACGGAACCTCACGAATAGCTGCTAGCAGACGAATAGGAAACGCACCCAAGCGGCTTACACTCCTAGCAATCAGTCTCTAACAGCATACAGTGAATCCCCCCCAAGAACGAGACCAAGCTCTGTGTTGAGGGTAAAGCAGTGGACAGCCATAGCTGTGTGTTCATTGTTCTTATATAACATTGTTACACATTAGTGCCACCCACAGGGTTTTGTAAGACAACCAGTAACCACGTACAATACACTCAAGACACTCCCACACAAAATCCTCCTCTCTGCCTGTGACACAATTACCTTACACAATGTCTTCTGTCCTGGAGACAATCTGGGGAGTAATTCAATTATCTCTCAGCACAAAGGGAAATCGCCAATACACAATAGGACAGAAATCACTATTCAAATATACAATGTCACAACCATTACAGTAAACCTAGACATTTAACATATCCCCAGATAGCTTCGGTCTGAGTGCATTCAATTATTAGGTGAATGGCACTCAGACTTCACAAATGCATCTGTAAAGAATAAATTAAAGCAACTGGACGTTCTGTAGATTTCTTGAAAACGTTTCACTCGTTCTTCCAACGAGCTTTCTCAATTCTGAGTGACAAGAATTTTCTGGGAATAAATATGTAACTGAATCAACATCTGGTAATTATACCCAGCATGGGGTCAGAGGTCATTATACCCAGCATGGGGTCAAAGGTGTTGATTCCATTATCCTAATTGGAGTCAGTAGGTGATAAAGACTTCCCAGAAAAAGGTGTCAAGACAGCATTGTATGTGGCAGACAATAGATGGGCTCTCTATTCCCTGCTGGACACTCTGCCGCTGGGGTGGGAGGACAAAGCTCTCCTCTCCCAATAAAACACTCTGCTGCTGGGGGACAGGACCGACTGTCTCTGCCCCCTGTAACTCAGCCTGCCGCTGGGGAATGGAGACTGGGCTCCCAATTCCCAATAAATCATATTGCCGCTGGGGACAGGACTGACTGTCTCTGCCCCCTGTAACTCAGCCTGCCGCTGGGGAATGGAGACTGGGCTCCCAATTCCCAATAAATCACATTGCCGCTGGGGGACAGGACTGACTGTCTCTGCCCCCTGTAACTCAGCCTGCCGCTGGGGAATGGAGACTGGGCTCCCAATTCCCAATTAATCACATTGCCGCTGGGGGACAGGACCGACTGTGCAAGAGGCTGGCAACCAGGCTTCTCCAGCACCCAGTTGCGAGGTTGGTTTCGCCACAACTAAGTTCTGACCAGCCCTGTCCTGGGGTGCTAAGTTCTGACCAGCCCTGTCCTGGGTTGTTAAGTTCTGACCAGCCCTGTCCTGGGGTGCTAAGTTCTGACCAGTCCTGTCGTGCTAAGTGCTCGCCAGTCCTGTCCTGGGGTGCTAAGTAGCTGGCCAGTCTTGTCTTAGAGTGCTTAGTGCTGTCCAGTGATTTCTTGGGGTGCTAAGTTCTGACCAGTCCTGTTCTGGGGTGCTAAGTGCTGGTGTCATGAATACAGGGGAGGGGATGGACACAGAACTAGGCCTCAAGGCTAGGGAGAGGGAAAAGGTCACCTCCTAGGAAGCCCCTAGACCTGGCCATGACTCCTGTCAGCATGTATAGACCCTGAAGGTGGGAAAATACATATGCCAGAACCTAGACCCTAGGAGCCCTGAAATGCCCTAGGTAGTGTCAGGGAATGAGACTACTGGTTTCTTCCCAGGTGAACGAACCAGCGTCTCCCTGAAGCCTAATAACAACAAGCACAAGGGAACAACCAAATACAAAGAGCAGTAAAGAGCAACTTATCTTATAGAAAATGGATGAGCAGGAACACAGGTAAGGTCCACACACCAACTCTTCCAAATCCAAGCAGAGAATATCCGCCGCATGGTATGAAGTGTGAGACCAAACTAAGTAGGGAATGCAGTAATGACCATGGGCTGCACCTGGCAAGAGGGGTGGTCATTACCAAACCACAACACTGAGAATCAAGAGACTGTCAGTTAACCCCACGTGCAGTCAGTCTCCCCGATTTTCTAACCCCTTGTCACAGAAGGTACCGTGACAGCTGACCAGTTATGTCCTGGGGTGTTAAGCGCTGGCCAGTTCTGTCCTCGGGTGTTAAGTGCTCGCCAGTCCTGTCCTCGGGTGCGAAGTGCTAACCTGTCCTGTCTTGGAGAGCTAAGTGCTGGCCAGTCCTGTATGGGGGGTGCAAATTGATGGCCTGGCCTTGGAAGCTAAGTGCTGGCCAGTGTTGTATTGTCATTCTAAGTTCTGACCAGTCCTGTTTTAGGGTGCTAAGTGCTGACCAGTCCTGTCTTAGGGTGCTAAGTTATGACCAATCCTGTCCGGAGGTGCTACGTGCTGGCCAGTCCTGTCCTGGGGCACTAAGTGCTGGCCAGTCCTGTCCTGAGGTGCTAAGTGCTGATCAGTCATGTCCTGGGGTACTAAGTGTGGGCCAGTATTGTCTTGGGGTGCTAGGGGCTGGCCAGTCCTGTCTTTGAGTGCTAAGTTCTGCCCAGTCCTGTCCTGTTGTGCTAAGTGCTAGCTAGTGTTGTCTTAGGGTACTAGGGGCAGGCCAGTCCTGTCCTGGGGTGCTAGAGTGTTGTATTGTCATTCTAAGTTCTGACCAGTCCTGTCTTGGGGTGCTAAGTGCTGACCAGTCCTGTCTTAGGGTGCTAAGTTGTGACCAATCCTGTCCTGAGGTGCTAAGTGCTGGCCAATCCTGTCCTGGGGCACTAAGTTCTGACCAGTCCTGTCTTGGGGTGCTGAGTGCTGGCCAATCCTGTCCTGGGGCACTAAGTGCTGGCCAATCGTGTCCTGGGGCACTAAGTGCTGGCCAATTCTGTCCTGGGGCACTAAGTGCTGGCCAGTCCTGTCCTGAGGTGCTAAGTGCTGATCAGTCATGTCCTGGGGTACTAAGTGCTAGCTAGTGTTGTCTTGGGGTACTAGGGGCAGGCCAGTCCTGTCCTGGGGTGCTAGAGTGTTGTGGTATGATGGAGCAAATGGACCACATTTATTTGGCTATGTGTACTAGATAATAGAGGGGGTACAGAGTATAAATCAAGACATGTATATAAACAGTATAAGGTAGGAGCAGAAGTCCACTCAAATTATTTTTAAATGGCGAAGCAATATCCCATGTATAGTATCCCATGCTATAATATGTATCAACAACAAGGCATTCTCGATCTTGTCCTCTTCTACAGTCTGGTTACACACCCTTGCACCTGGCTTCTCAATCCGGTCATGAAAGTCTAGTGCGCCTGTTACTGAACTACCCAGGAGTCCAGGCAGATGCAGCCACCAGGCATCAGGTGACTCTCTCTACATTTTTTTTCAGCCACGTTTCTGCATTTTAATTTTGTGTCTATGCAAAATGCCAATCTGTTAAACAGTAGCTTCAAAATTGTGTAGCACTCAATGCCAGAGAGCTGCTGTTAAAGCAATAAGATCATGCATTACATTAATATGGGCATAAAAAAATATGATTGTTCAGACTGTATGCACTTCTACATTAGATTGTTAGTAATTATCTTGGAAATCAAATTCTTCCACATTACCCTTTGAGTCCTTTGATAGTCATAGAAGTGTATGTAACCTCCTGGAAGAGCAGAAAATATTATATGATTGCACATGCTATAACATTCTGTAATCTCTTGAAGTTTCTCATTAGTTCTCTGCTCAATCTTCCGCTTCTGGAAAATTCCACATTATATTACAGTTATGGGCTAGAAACAAGTTGAAAATTTCACTCCACAGGGTTCGACTCCAATACACCTTGCAGCTCAGAATGGGCACACTGCTGTTGTTGGTCTCCTTCTCAGTAAGTCTACGTCTCAGCTGCATGTGAAAGACAACAGAGGAAGGACGTGTCTCCACCTGGCAGCTGCCAATGGTCACATTGAGATGATGAGAGCCCTAATTGGACAGGGAGCAGAGATCAATGTGACTGATAAGGTGATTTTCTTTTGATTGAAATCATTTGGACCTGAAGTGCTCCTCATGGGCGGGGCTTGGTGCTTTGGAATTTATTACATTTTTAAAATTTGACGATTGGTTCAGGATCAGATGGAGAAAGGGTCAATATACAAACCTTCGAACTTCACGGATGTCAATTGTGTTGTTCAATTATTACTACAGCTCTTTATATGTAATTCCAGTATATATTTGATATGCTTTGAGTAATAAACTTAAAATATAGACAGAAGCTAAAATGTCCATGTTGGATACACCCATTAAAACACATCAGTAATACATGATATGTTTTCATTGGATGCAACTATCCTTTCCTGTATAAATGTATATCTGTTTTGTGTACAGAATGGGTGGTCTCCTCTGCACTTCGCAGCCAAGTCTGGGTTTTTAGAAACCATTCGCTTCCTTGTGGAATGTGGTGCCAACCCCACATTAGAGTGCAATGATGGGAAGACTGCAATCCAGTACGCTGCAGGTGACAACCACCAAGATGTGGTGAGCTTCTTGCTGAAGAGAAGCCATAACACCCTCAAACTAACTGAGGACAGGAAGGTAATCCACACCATACTACATTTAGTCATGACATTGATTTGGAGATGTTCTACACTGTTATTACTTTTGGTTCTAAACTTTTGGGGTCATTTTTGTAAATCAGTACAAAGATGATGGACACGGCAATATCAGCTGCCGGGTCCAGTGTTTAAATCAGTAGGGCTTTAGGTGGTCCGAACTATTTATGTCTGTAGTGGTTTTCAAAAATGACCTCTGGAGTACCTCTGAAGAGTGGTCCATGTGTTGCAAAGGGCAACGTATCATAGATAGGTGGACCTCAACTCCAACTATATGAACCTGTGCCCCCAAGTGTTAACACCTTGCGGAAATGCGTATCCTTTCTTAATAGAAATCTCAATAATAGGAGTGCCCTCCAACCCCAGAATGGGGTAAATAACGTACAGTATTGTAGAGTTGACTCTACCAGAACTCTAAAGGCTACTTAGGCAATAGTAAAAGAATGGGCCCTAAAGCTTCAGCAGAAGACAATCCCATTTGGAGGTGACTGAGGATATGTCTTGTGAGTACAATGATAAGTGCAAATATTATGATGCATGTGGATGTCCACATGGTCTGTATAAATATAGAGTCGCCCTCAGAAGCATCATTTCTCTGAGGGGGAACCCATTTTGCTTTACGATCAGCTTTCCTCTCGGTGGATCTATACAAGTTTTAAATACAGGCCCATTCTTACAATCTAGAACCGAATGTTCTTGAAGTTATAAGAATTTTTAAAATTTTGGACTCTATTCATGTCTGAACCTTCCACCAGACATAAATGTCGAGACTGCTCCCCAACATAAGTCTCTGACATATACCATTTTATAGCCATGCTGTTGTGTATGTCAACCATAGGCCCAATATTAAATTAAAAAAACAATACCACTTTATGTTTTTGGGGGGTGATCCACAGTATAGGGAAGCTCAGTCTTCTGTGTTTTCACTATATGGTTAGCTGCTTAGTCTACAATACCAGACGAGATATATGGTTAGACAACACATACTAAACCAATGGAAGCCAAAAAAACTACCTCCATCGTGTCAATGGGACCAATGGATAAATTTGACATATGTGCAGAGAGCTTTCCTGGCAAATATTCCGAATGTAATAAAAAAAAAACAATATGTGAGCCAAATTGTCTTAGAACTTTATCAGTCCCTGGGAGTCTAACTACAAGCAACGGAAGTTTCATAAATATCATATGCCTACATGTTATGGTCATGGTCCGTGCTCACTGTTGCTCCTCTTCTGCTGATGAGCACAGCAGCCACTATGCTATCTGCTGTCCAATGGTTCCGGTGGCCCGTTCCCTCTATGGCGTCTCCCAGCCTGATGGTCTTGTATGCCGTAGTATCACTGTGCCTCACATCCAAAGGCTGAGGCCTACTTCTTGCCCCATGATTTCTGTAATTGACTCTTCCCAACCTGACATGACCCTTGCCAGATCTCTGTACTGACCCTGAGTTGCCCGTCCTCACTGCAGACTGTTTATAGGATTGCATATACTTTGCCTGCCCTAACCTCAGACCGTCCTTGACTATGATTTTGCCTGACCATTCAAAACTCCACACCAGTGTCTCTTGACCCCGTGGGTCAGCAGTCACTGATTCCTGTAAAGTGTTTAAAGGGTGAAGACCATGGGCTACTTAGATAACATCTTTTGGAGTAGCTGAGTCAAATCTGTATCACTTCATGATACTACAGTTCATATCTGTCCTTGACTTTCCACAATCTTATCTTCACCAAAGTGTAAGTCATAAAAGGAAACGACTGAGATTTCTATGCCTCATTCAATAAATCCACAAAATAAATCCTCAAAACACGGATACTGGCCGTGTGTGTAACGTGTTTTGCAGAACAGTATATCCTGCCCTCTATAGAACTGTCCTATCCTTATCCATAAAATGGACAAGAATAGGACATGTTCTATTTTTTGCTGGGCTGCGGAATGCACATACGTATGTGGAGAGCACACGGCTGTGCTTTCCGCATCTTTTGCAGCCTCACTAAAGTGAATGGGTCCGCATCCGACCCTCAAAAAAATGCGGACCGGATGTGGAGCAAAAATAAGTTTGTGTGCATGAGCCCTAAGTCTATGATTTATATTGTCATCGACACATTTTGATTTCCACTTGCTTCTTTGTTTCCAGTTTGTTTTTGACTTAATGGTTTGTGGAAAGCTGAACAACAACAGAATTATCGAGGAATACATCCTGAATTCTGCCGCTCCCCTGGACACCGCCGTTAAACTTTCCAGAGCGTTTAACATCACTGCCCTAAAAGAGAAAGAGAGGGCAGTGGACCTACTCAATGCTGCAAAGTACACCGAAACCATGGCCACCGAACTCTTGACGTTGGCATCTGGTAGTAAAAATGCAGGATACATCCTCAGGGCTACAGACCACCGTGGCACCACCATACTGGACTGTTTAATTGAGTGTGAGCAGAAAGATGTTGTTGCCCACCCAGCTGTTCAGAAATACTTGACTGAAGTCTGGTATGGAAACCTGGACTGGACTGCCTGGAAGCTGGTTCTTCTCTTCTTCACATTTTTAGCTTGCCCTCCGGTTTGGTTTGTGTTCTCTCTACCTCTTAAGCATAGATTTAACAAAATCCCCATCATGAAGTTCATGAGTTACTTGGCGTCACACATATTCCTGCTGGTACTTTTCATCCTCACCATCGTCTACCCCCCTTTGAGTCCAATTTATGAAGGACGCATGATCCCATCATGGAATGAGTGGTTGCTGCTTGCATGGTTGTCTGGAATGCTGGTTTCAGAGCTTACCCACCAAGGTGAGAGGGCCGGCTTGGCCTGGATTCGAGTATTTGTCCTGGGATTTTCTGCCGTCGCCTTCTTTTGCCACCTACTTGCATTCTTGTTTACAGAAATTGATCGTCTACACTGCCTATTTGCCAGGAACATCTTTCTTGGCATTGCCATGACTCTCTCATTCTTCCAGTTCTTGGAGTTCCTCACATTCCACCACCTCTTTGGACCATGGGCGATCATCATCAGAGATTTGATCAAAGACCTCACCAGGTTTGCAGTGATTCTTGCTTTGTTTCATGTGGCCTTCACAATGCAACTCTCTGCGGTCTATCAGCCGGTATATCCAGAATCCAAAGCCAATCAGTCAATTGATGGAACTGGGGTCAACAGAAATGAGACCAATATTCAGGATCCCATAGACATCACTGTCCTCTTATTCTTCTCTTTGTTTGGCCTAGTGGAACCTGATTGTCTTCCATCGTTGAGCAGGACGCCTCAGTTTACCCTCGTCATCATCCGCTTTGTGTTTGGAGTTTACCTGGTGGTCACTTTAATCGTTCTGATCAATCTATTGATCGCCATGATGAGTGACACCTACCAACGCATACAAGCACAGTCAGACACAGAATGGAAATACGGAAGAGCCACTTTAATAAGAGATATGACTAGGAAACCTGGGACGCCTTCTCCTTTCAACCTCTTCACCAACCTGTTTTACTACATCAAACTACTATGCAAATATAAAGGTAAGATCAATAATCAATAAAAGTCCCCATTCGTAGTGATAAATCACCATGATCTTTATTTTAGGTAGCCTTTCAGGGGATTAAAAAGGGGGACCCCATTCTCGTCTGTAATCCGGAATGGAGAGTGGCTATAAAGAGTGTCTCTCAGTCTGGGGGACCCGACACATCCATATACATTATGAGGACAACCTATTGGGTTATTGTGTAATATTTCACTTCACCAGCGGTGGCACTGCAGGAAATTTGAACCATTGCTGCTTGGATCAATCAGCAGATCGCTGTGAAAGTGTGCTAGGTTCAATCAAACCCAATTGACCCCATTGACAAATAATCCCGTTGCAGTTTCCGCCATTTTGTTGCCTTCAGTATCTCTGCATGCTGAGCTATTCTTGCCATCAGATGTGATAGAAACCCAAGTGGTATAACATAAGACTGATTATGATTTGGACTTCTTACCAATACCATAGACTTTGTCCTGAGCCTTCATCTACCTACCTACATGTACATTTGACTTGAGCATGGGTGGAACAAGCTATATTGGTGCCCAGGGCAGAGGTTTTACTTAGAATGAGCCACCCTCCAACCTTGCCCCTAAATTTAGAATGATAGCTGTTGGATGAATGACTTCTTTGATTCATATGTACGGTATGTTAATGTATAATGTGATGCAAATGTGTGTGTGATAGAAAGAACTGTAATGGCAACTGCATCCAGGCTTGGACTGGCCCACCGGGGAGGCGGAGGATTCCTCGGTGGGCCCCCAGTCTCCTGCGCCCAGAGATAAGATGGAGTGGTAATTATTTCTCATGTTTCTCAGGAGAGATAATTATTGTAGCCACTAGGTGGCAGTGATGCAGCATCCTACTGGTGTAAATTGTACATGAGGCCCTGCAGTATCTTCTAAACTTCCTGACTGCTGGCAGTGAAGGAGGAGGGAACATGTCTGGGCATCCTCCTACCCTCCCTGCTATCAGAAAACTGGCTGCTGGAGAGAAGGACTCCTCTGCGATGCTGGGCTGATTTCTTAGGTGTGTGACAGTAGTGAGCTGTAGGAGACTGTAAGGGGGGAATAGGGGCTTTGTTTATAGCAGACTCAGATCTGTGTATGTGTGCTGCTTTCTGCAGAGTTTAGAGTGGCATTGGGAGGACTCTGCCCTAGGTCCCCAATGCCTCTGCTTTAGGTGCACCCTCAAAAGTGCCCTAGCTCCAGATGCCCCCCAATGTCCCCACTCTAAATGCACCCCTAATATTGCCTCTTCTCCAGTTACCCCCAATACCTCTGCTCCAGGATCACCACTATTACCCTGCCATAGGTGACCCTAATGCCTCTGCTTTAGGTGCACCCCCATAAATGCCCCAGCTGCAGATGCCCTCCACTCTGAATGCACTGCTAATTTTGCCTCTTCTCCAGTTACCCCTGCTCCAGGATCCCCACTATTACCCTGCCTCAGGTGACCCTAATGCCTCTGTTTCAGTTGTGACCCTCTGTTTGTGCCCTTTGCTCCTCTAGCGCTTTAGCTTGGGCTTTGTTAAAGGTTATGACCTGCAAAGGGGGTTGAAGTTATGACTGAAAAATTCTGCACATTGCGTCACATTCTCCAGTATTGACACGTATGGTTTACATGGCGGTAGTGATGATATTCCATATTTACAGGCATCACTGCTGCCATGTTAAGAGATAAAGGTGGAGTGGTGGAGGATTTAAAGGGATTGTCCAGGTTTTAAAGTTATCCTCTCCACACCATAGGGCATAACTATATGATTAGTGGGGTCCGATTCGGCAATGGGCGCCTCCACATAGGGCCCTCTATGTAATGCGACCCAGGTATAGGAATGCCAAGTGGTATAGTGCGGCCTAAAATGTCCCTTATTGTGTGTCACGGTGCTCCTACCTGGATACGGCTGGACCCTAGGCTTTGACTTAATTAAGTCGCAATTAATAGGGGAAATAATTGAGGGATCGGATAGAAAGATTGAGTCCAGACCTTGCATGTAGTTGAACAGCAAACAATCTTCAAGCTTTATCTTGGTCCCAGCAGGCTTTAGCATTAAAACTGGCAGGCAAACTTGTCGCTGCTACATCTGTTTCTCTCTGGCACTGCTGTACTGACAGGCTGGCTGTATAACTCTGCTTCTGCTGTATGCTGCACTTCTTTTAGTATCATCTGTCTCTAGATTAGGTCATGGAACTTTCCTCCTTGTTCCTGAGGCTTTAAACTTTGGCCTCTATGGCCAGCAGAGTTAGGGTGTTCTGGCTGGCGTGGGCACGTCCAGAAGAGACGTGTCCTGCACCTGTCCCCTAGCAGGGGGTAAGTTAGACTGACTCTCACTGGTCCCCACCCTTCCTGCAGGAAGTGGGACTCACCCACTCCTCTCCAGAGGGGGGTTAGAATGGAATGGAAAGCTCCCTTCTACCTAACTGTAGCTCTGCCGTGTTTGCTGCCACCTGCTGGTGAACCAGGCACATTGCACGACAACATAACAGCTGCATTAGAAATAGGAATGCACCGTGTAGTGGACCTGAAATAAATATATATGATGATCAGTGGGTGTTCCAGCAGTCAGATCCCAGCAATCGGATATTTATCACCTATCCTGTAGATGAGCCATAGGTCATTATGGTAGAACAAACCTTTTACATATACTGTAGATAATGTGCAATTTGAGGAGGTGACGATTTGGTAAATTTCATGTCAGACATTTATGCTTAAAGGAGTTAGGGTACTTTCACACTTGCGTTGCTGGATTCCGGCATCTGTATGCAAGCGGATACCATTTGTAGATGTATCCGGATGCTGATCCGTCTCACAAATGCATTGCAATATCGGATCCATCTCTCCGGTGTCATCTGGAAAAACAGATCCGGTATTTATTATTTTCACATTTTTAAAGGGAGTACAGATCCGTCAATGCGGCAATTTTAATGCCGGATCCGGCACTAATACATTTCAATGGAAATTAATGCCAGATCTGGCATTTCAGCAAGTTTTTCGGAATTATGGACGGAGAAAAAAATGCAGCATGCTGCGGTTTTTTTCTCCGTCCAAATACCAGGAAAGGACTTAACTGAAGACCTCCTGATGCATACTGAACGGATTGCTTTCCATTCGGAATGCGTTAGAATAAAACTAATGAGTTTTTTCCGGTATTGAGCCCCTAGGGCGGAACTCAATACCGGAAAACTTTAATGCAAGTGTGAAAGTAGCCTTAAAGGGTTTGTCTCACTTCAGTAAATGGCATTTATCATGCAGTTAGTACAAGGCACTTACTAATGCATTGTGATTCTCCATATTGCCTCCTTTCCATCATTT
Source organism: Bufo gargarizans (assembly GCF_014858855.1). NCBI lineage: Eukaryota > Metazoa > Chordata > Amphibia > Anura > Bufonidae > Bufo > Bufo gargarizans. The sequence goes on along the minus strand of NC_058084.1, from coordinate 15,640,568 downwards.
ATACACAGCACGTATCCGTGGCTATTACCACCGTGTAATCCAGCAGTGGTGGATCGTGCTTACACACTATAGGGAAAGGCTGGAAGTGCTCATAGGTCAACGCCTTTCCCTATAGTGTGCAAGCACGGCCACCGCTGCTGGATTACACGGTGGTAATAGCCACGGATACGAGCTGTGTATAAATGATGGGAAGGAGGCAATATGGAGAATCACAATACATTAGTAAGTGCCTTGTATTAACTTTCTCTACATGATAAATGCCAATTGCCGAAGTGAGACGACCCCTTTAACTTCTTTAAGGGTTCTACACTTAATAGGGTTAGGCTTAAATGTCTTGGTGTGTGCATTGCGTGTTTCCTATGTGTGATTGGCGTGTGCTATATATGTTCTATGTATCAGTGGTGTATGTACAGTATGTGACATATGCATCAGTGGCATGTGAGCCACGTATCAGTGTGCCACATGTGTCTAATCAGTGATTGGTGTGTGCTGCGTGTGTCTTGTTTCTGACTGACTGAAGTGCAGGATATCCCTATATGTGTAAATCCTGCCACATGTGTGTCTGTGCATGTTGCTGTGACCGTCCGCCGTCATACTTCATCTGTAATATTTCTGTTATCACTGTAAGGGCTCATGAACACGACCGTTGGATGTTTTGCAGTCTGCAAATTGCGGATCCGCAAAACATGGATACCGGGTGTGTGCATTCCACATTATGCGGAACAGAACGGCCTCTGATAGAACCGTCCTGTCCTTGTCTGCAATGTGGACAATAATAGGACATGTTCTATCATTTTGCAGAACGACCATGTGGACATACAGACACGGAATGCACACAGAGTCTTTTATTTAAATAGGGTTGTTTTCATGGCAAGCACATGGACTTCTGCAAGCCCCATTGACATGAAGGGGACAGCAGCAGAAAGTTCTGCAACGAGTTTTCTAAAATCTCAGATGAATTCCATGTCAATCTACCTCCCATTGCTTTCAATAGAAAATCTGCGCTGTAGTCCGGCACGTTCCACATTTCTGGGGAAAAAAAACCTCCTGGTTATTCTCGGTGAGGATTCCATGTGGAAATTCTATTGAAATCAATACAATCTGCACAAAAAAACACCGGGCTGATGGCCCCATTTTGGTATGTAGTTTAGCGCCCCCTTGGCTCTGTGGTCGTTCTTGTCCACACATCGGGGATAATTATCTTGCAATCTGTTACAGGGAAGATGTGTTCTTCCAACGCCAGGACGTTGATGAATGAGGAGGATACAGACGGCTTCTCCGACACTCGCTCCATTGATTTACTAGCCCACTCATCATTTGGGTGGCTACGAACCACTGCCAAGAGGACCGTGCAGGTGTCACCAGAAGGTAAGTTCCCCATGATGATGGGCGGTTGGGTTGATACTAAATTCCAGGGATGGATACTACTCTTGTAGATGGAGCTTAGTCTACTTGTATTATTTTTTTGGTGACCAGCCAAGGACCAGTAAAGATGGTGCTGGTTGGATCAGAGTGATCTTCAGATTAACCTCTAGCGGATCACTCCCATCAGTGAACCCAGAGGGTTATTCAGTTGCATATAGTTTCTGAGCCCCGGATCTACGTACGTGTCCACGTTACATTTACGACCAGAACTTGGACCATTGTGACACATTGTAATCTCCGCGCAGTAAATCGCTCCAGTGTCGGGTCAGGTTACTCCGACCGTTACAAGGATACGTATATACGCTGGACTAATATGGAAAACTCATGAGAGGAATTCCACAGGAGTTTATAGGAAAGACTCAGCAGTAAATTATGTAATTCGGAGTCAGCTTGTACGCAAGTGACGAGAGATACACGCATAGCGTTATGATAGCTGATGATACATGGGCCAGTCATCGTAGAGAAGCTTCTCATAGAATATCCCGGAATATTCATCTGCAAGTTATTAGCAGATATGTGTGGTCAGCCTGAACCCCCAGCGATCAGCAGTCATCTGTGAGGGCAGCAAGTGTTTCATCTCCACGATGGACTGCCAGAGGAGAAATGAGCCATTACATATTGGAGAACTGCTCTCTGCTCCGGCCCTAAGTGGGACCCCCCTAATACTTTCAGATCCAATATGTGTATATTACAAGGGGTTTTATAAAGTAGACAACTTCCTTCTGTCCCATTCATCTGCAGGATGGGGTAAAGGGTCCCCCACATTCTAGAAATAGATGCAAGTCGCAGAGGTGGAGTCCACATCTATCTCAACCACCCAGATAAATTCTTTAAATTCTGCAGCCACCGCTAGAGGGAGCTCACAGTATACAGATTTATACAGCCACCACTAGAGGGAGCTCATTGCATACAGATCAATACAGCCACGACTAGAAAGAGGTGACTGCATACAAATTTATATGGCCACCAATAGAGGGAGCTCAGTGCATGCAGATTATATAACTGCCACTAGAGGGAGCTCACTATATACAGATTATACAGCCACCACTAGAGGTAGCTCAGTGCATGCAGATTATACAGACACTGCTAGGGGAGCTCACTACATAAAGATTATATAGCCGCCTCTAGAGGGAGCTTACTATATACAGATTATACAGTCGCCACTAGAGGGAGCTCACTACATACAGATTATACAGCCACCACTAAAGGGAGCTCAGGAGATTACTACATACAGATATATACAGCCACCACTAGAGGGAGCTCAGGAGATTACTGCATACAGATATATACAGCCACCACTAGAGGGAGCTCAGGAGATTACTACATACAGATATATACAGCCACCACTAGAGGGAGCTCACTACATACAGATTATACAGCCACTACTAGAGGGAGCTCACTGCATGCAGATTATACAGCCACCGCTAGAGGGAGATCACTATGTACAGATCATACAGCCACCACTAGAGGGAGCTCACTACATACAGATTATACAGCCACCACTAGGGGGAGCTCACTACATACAGATTATACAGCCACCACTAGAGGGAGCTCACTACATACAGTTTATACAGCCACCACTAGAGGGAGCTCACTGCATGCAGATTATATAGCTGCCACTAGAGGGAGCTCACTATATACAGATTATACAGCCTCCAGTAGGAGATTACTCAATGCATACAGACAAAACAAGGGGGAGATCACTGCATAAAGATTTATACAGCCACCACTAGAGGCTATAGCAACAACTAGAGGGTGCTTATTGTATGCAAGTAAATATGGCCACCATTAGGAGGAGCTCACTGTATGCAGATTATACAGCCACCACTAGGGGGAGCTCACTGCATACACATTTATACAGGACCAATTAAACTCAAAGGTAAATCTGTATGCTGCTCTCTCTCTCTAGCTAGACCACTATTTTATTCCACTTAACCCAATGTTTTCTCCTGAGCTGCTCAGGTTGGGTTGTCATACTGCTCTACACGTGCTTCTGGCTAATCACAAATAGTGTGAATACCTGAGAACATAGCTATGCGTCTAATCCCCTCTTCTTCCGGCAGGTGGGATACATAGAAACCATCCATTCGCCGGCCCTGTACATGTGGATGAGGTTATAGACTGGCACGATGTTGTGGTACGATTCATGTCTCTGAAAGGACAGAGGGACAGAGTCAGAAATCCTGAGAGAGCCATCATCCCTCACATCATGGAGGCCGACAAGAAACCACTGCCTGAAAGGGAGACGGGGACAAAGCAACAGAATGGACACCTAACTTCTAGTCGGTAGCTAGCTCAAAGCCCCCCTTCATGTTTCCTACACATGGGATAGACCCCCCCCCCCCTCCCGAAGACCCAACACCAGATCCATAAGGCACAAGCTCATCAGCTCGCTAACTTGAAGAAAGAGTGGAAAAGATACTGTAAGTGACTGCTAAATATATGTGACACCACTTATCTCCGGGCAAACTCTATTATTGGGCTGATCGAATGTAACTGAGTAGCCCAGCTAGACAGACGTCTGGTAGCCCATACAGATATAGCCCAAAGTTGTTGAGCTTAAAGGGGGCTTCAGGTTTACTATAAAAAATGATCTGCAATTTTTTCATTTACATTTACAGTTCCGGGTATTTTCACACCTCCATCTGTTCTCTCCAGCCGCCCATTCCAGCATAGAATGTGAAGATTCAGCCAGACAAAAGACGTTGCATGCAGCGGTTTTCTGTTGAGCTGATTCCTAGCATAGACCCCATTATAGTCAACGGGGTCCAAGGGGCAGGTAGCCCATCCGGCAGTGTGGGTCGGGAGGAAAAAAAAAACAAAGATGGAAAACTAGCCACACTGAAAAACATTTTTAACATCTGATTGCTGCCAGAGACCTAAACCTTCTTCTCTCAGTCTGAGGGATTGCTACAAAGTATCCAGTCTAGACAATCCTCTGTGAGCTACACACATCAGCATAGCGAATCTCTACTCTGTCCTGATAGTTTGCTACAGTGTATCAGTCTGACGTCAAGGCTGTTTAAGCTCAATGAGGAGTCCATATATTAAATACAACTGTAACAAAACCTCAGCTATATTAAGTCTTACAATATACTGCATTACCATTCACTAACAGCAAGCAGAAACCTTTATAATGGAGAGGATTTGGAACATAATAACATTATATTGCAAAGCTGCAGATTTTTTTTATTATACAAGAATTAAGATAAAAGCAGAAAACCCCTTAAGGGTCTACAGTCGTTGCCAAAAGTTTTGAGAATGACACAAATATTAGTTTTCACAAAGTTTGCTGCTAAACTGCTTTTAGATCTTTGTTTCAGTTGTTTCTGTGATGTAGTGAAATATAATTACATGCATGAAGTGCATTTCAAAGGCTTTTATCGACAATTACATGACATTTATGCAAAGAGTCAGTATTTGCAGTGTTGGCCCTTCTTTTTCAGGACCTCTGCAATTCGACTGGGCATGCTCTCAGCCAACTTCTGGGCAAATTCCTGACTGATAGCAACCCATTCTTTCATAATCACTTCTTGAAGTTTGTCAGAATTAGTGGGTTTTTGTTTGTCCACCCGCCTCTTGAGGATTGACCACAAGTTCTCAATGGGATTAAGATCTGGGGAGTTTCCAGGCCATGGACCCAAAATGTCAACGTTTTGGTCCCCGAGCCACTTAGTTATCACTTTTGCCTTATGGCACGGTGCTCCATCGTGCTGGAAAATGCATTGTTCTTCACCAAACTGTTGTTGGATTGTTGGAAGAAGTTGCTGTTGGAGGGTGTTTTGGTGCCATTCTTTATTCATGGCTGTATTTTTGGGCAAAACTTTGAGTGAGCCCACTCCCTTGGATGAGAAGCAACTCCACACATGAATGGTCTCAGGATGCTTTACTGTTGGCATGACACAGGACTGATGGTAGCGCTCACCTTTTCTTCTCCGGACAAGCCTTTTTCCTGATGCCCCAAACAATCGGAAAGAGGCTTCATCGGAGAATATGACTTTGCCCCAGTCCTCAGCAGTCCATTCACCATATTTTCTGCAGAAGATCAATCTGTCCCTGATGTTTTTTTTGGAGAGAAGTGGCTTCTTTGCTGCCCTTCTTGACACCAGGCCATCTTCCAAAAGTCTTCGCCTCACTGTGCGTGCAGATGCGCTCACACCTGCCTGCTGCCATTCCTGAGCAAGCTCTGCACTGGTGGCACTCCGATCCCGCAGCTGAATCCTCTTTAGGAGACGATCCTGGCGCTTGCTGGACTTTCTTGGATGCCCTGAAGCCTTCTTAACAAGAATTTAACCTCTTTCCTTGAAGTTCTTGATGATCCTATAAATTGTTGATTGAGGTGCAATCTTAGTAGCCACAATATCCTTGCCTGTGAAGCCATTTTTATGCAACGCAATGATGGCTGCACGCGTTTCTTTGCAGGTCACCATGGTTAACAATGGAAGAACAATGATTTCAAGCATCACCCTCCTTTTAACAGGTCAAGTCTGCCATTTTAACCCAATCAGCCTGACATAATGATCTCCAGCCTTGTGCTCGTCAACATTCTCACCTGAGTTAACAAGACGATTACTGAAATGATCTCAGCAGGTCCTTTAATGACAGCAATGAAATGCAGTGGAAAGGTTTTTTGGGGATTAAGTTAATTTTCATGGCAAAGAAGGACTATGCAATTAATCTGATCACTCTTCATAACATTCTGGAGTATATGCAAATTGGTATTATAAAAACTTAAGCAGCAACTTTTCCAATTTCCAATATTTATGTAATTCTCAAAACTTTTGGCCATGACTGTACATACCACAGAGACAGACCATGCAACTGCTTTGGGCCCTTAGAGAGAGGGGACTATAACCTTGGTTGCTTCCATCCTTTTTGCTCCTAGATGGGAACGTGGAGGGTCACATACAGAAGATCCTAGCTATCGGGCGCCCTCTCTTCTATGTGCAGCATTTCTCATAGGGATGCATTGAGTCACTATCCAGATGTATCCACCCTTACATTACCTGGAATTTGGTGAAGGACTCCAATCTCTCATGAAATTAATTCACTGCAATATTGTAACATATTGGCAAAAAAAGACTGACAGACTGCAATACACATCGCAATCACTGGGTGGCGACCCATGGGCTTATAAATCTAGATATCTCATGACACAATATCACGATATCATCTTTTTTTAAATCGCTGGTAAACTTGAACTCTACCTTTTGGGATATATCAGGCCAAGAGAAAGGTAAGGCAGGACACATCTGTAACTGCAACTTTGGAGGGACTAGACCCTTGGCAACCTATAAAAATGGATGTTGACCTCGACTACTGAGAGAGAGTTCACCTATAGCTGCTGCGTACAATATATGAAAATTCTCCTCTAATCTTTCTGCTCCCTGAATACCTTGAACCCCAGATGAAGCGTTCCTCATCTGCAGCTTGGACATAAGACATTTATTTTGGGACGGTTTTAGTGGAAAGTCATAAATCATTCATGAATGTGATTTTTCCCTCATCTGCCATTGTTTCCCTAGGTTTCTGCCTGGGACATATTGCTATTTTTGTAAAGAATCAATAAACCTTAGGATATTTTATTTGGCTCATGTCTGATGTATTTGCTGACAAAATCCTTCACTGAAAGGAAAAGTTACTTGTGGTTCCCAATAAAACATTTCTACAGGGAAGATGACCGCAGGCAGCAGGTAAGTAAGAAAAGGCAGTCAGTAGGGTCTAGTGCCTAACCTGTCTTTCTTCATCTCTCTGACTTGCATATCTTCTCCTCCATGCTTGCCGAGTGGGCGGGCTCTTCCTGGTGTGATGTCAAAGCTGTGCTGTCTGCCCTGAGCCAATCAAACGTCTTCCCGCCTGAGCACCCTCTCCCCTCTCACAGCATGCACAGAGAGAGAGAGAGACTGCAGCTGCATCCCCCTCCTCCATATCTACTGTTCGCTGTTTGAATCTACAGATGTTTTAGCACCTGAGGTTTCTGGACATTTACAAAGAGGCCGCGGAAGGGGATGTCAAGGCTGTTGTGTCCTTGCAACATATAATACAATGTTTCATATAGTCACATGTATTACTGATTTATGTAAGCAAAATGATAACAACAGATACAATGTAAAGCCATATACAACTGGTTTGCCTTGTTATAGCTTTACTGCCAACAGAGTGGTGGCGGGGGACTTGTCTATGTTGGCCTTATGAATTCTAGTCATTGTCCTGGTTAGGATATTCACAAATGTCCATGACTACACAGAAAAAGTTTAGCCATGGGAAAAGCTTCTACCTATAATATCACCTCCAGTAGTCATTTGATATCATCACCTGTTGGACTCGTCCATAGTACAATGATATCATCAGATGGTCCCATTTTCTTGATGGTATCAGGTGAATGACAAGGAAGCAGCAGGACAAGGTAAACCAGATAACAAACAGCCTCTCATCTCTAGATTTCTTCAAGAACATGAAGGCCGTTAATGTCTCCACTAATGGGCTTACAATTGTAGCTGTCTGGCATTGTCCTCCTGGCCACCAGTCTCCTCCTCCATCCTGCTGCCCGTAACTATGGGTCGCTCCTCGCCTCTTAAAGGCACGCTAATCACCTCTAACTATTACTAATGCCCAAGTGCCCCATGCTTCATAAGGGTCCTTCTAACATCACTCTTGACCTGAGAAATAAGTTCAATTTGGTTGTTCCTGCTCCATAAGATTCCAAAACGGATTCTGCTTGTCGGTTACCCACCCTGACATCTGCCTATTCTCTACTTGCAGGCATGTATGTCTGCCTCGACCTACGCTCTGTTGACCACAATTCCTGCCCTCTTCCTAAGTACTGCAACTTGGAAATTGCACTTCGTCAGTGTGTCAGCCGTTGCTAATGGAGAGTACTTCGGGGGAGCAAAAAATTGTTGCTGAGGGCAGAGAAGGTACAAGGAGGCATGGCAAGACGGACATGTTTTTCTTTGTCTCTTCTGCACCATTCACACTGGTCCACTTTTTTTTGGTCCATAATGGATTGAAGTAGAACCGTTTGGATCCTATTTAGATCAGTCAGGTTTCTCACTGGAATAGATTAGCAGACTAAAAACGGTTTTACAGGGCCCGATGTTGGGCCGATAACCTGGAATGAATGCAATGCTCATTCTAGATAATCGTCCTGTGGAAAGTTGCCGCAGATCACCCGATGAACGAGCAAAATGCTCATTCATTGGTTGAATTGATTGTTGGTGCAAACAACTCAATCATCGTTTTTGGGCAACAGATTGTGCTGTGTGAACAGGGATCTGCTGCAGAGAAACAATGAATTTGTATGGGGACGAGAGATAGCAGTAGCCATTGAGCATCCCCATACAGTGGAGATGCTTGTTGCATGTAAATTTTCACTTCCACTGACTAAACACTACCTTCTCGACAATTATTAATTCCAGCTTAAAGAGGTTATCCAACATCATACAACAGCCCCCCATGTGCCGGGCCCCTCAGAGGGAGTATACTTAGCGGGGTAAGTATATTCCCTCTGAGGTTCCCAGCACATGGGGGCTGTTGTATGATGTTGGATAACTCCTTTAAGCTACTGAGGGCATCATAAGCAATGAAAACCCCAATAGAGCTAAAAAAAAATCCCAAACACCAGTGTGGGCATAGATTTACTAACAAGTGGAGAACCACGGACCAGAACCATATCACCCCTCTCAGTACATATAGATTACATGGAATGGGGTTCTTTAATGAGCCAGGCCAAGGAGCTGTTGCAAAGAGTAGCTTCTACACTGGTGGACTGGACATGTATATGTGCTGAATGGGTGCCATGTACTGCTAAAGTAGAAAAGAGTGGTGACATAGAGATTCCTCGGCCATATACGCTAATTGCTAGAGTTATAGAAGTTGGATCAAATGATCATTGAGGTGGCTCCGTTCTATGAAGAGGGTCTAATTGTCATCTGTCTTCTCATAGGGGAACCCATGTAGTCCCTGTCCATAAGGTGGAAGTGCCACTGGGATCTTTTTGTAAGATGGTTTCTACTGCAGTTGACATTGCTTCAGAAGAAGATTTTTAGAAATCTTCAAGGATTCAGACTCCTCTATCCACTGACAAAATCTTTAATGGATGAGCTTCCGCCTATGAGGGTTTTATGTGTCTCAACTTCAACAAGTCAACACAAGGAGATCCTTAAATCTCCATAATCACCCCAGTGTGAATGGAGGATCTCTTTTCTTGTCCTTGGTTCCTTGGTCTGTGACCGTACATGGAGATGTGGAAGAAGCCGGGATGTCATCATAAGGGAGGCTGGGAATAATGGAGAAGCCTGCCTTTCCATAGACTTTCAACAAACCTTCTTGCCAATAAATGTTTCTTTTTACAGAACGCTGGAGGACGCTTAAGAAACAAGATGCCTTTTGGCCTCTGGATGAAAATGTCTATTTTTTCACTCCACTGCTTACAGATGACTGACTGCAGCTGGCAGGTCTGAATTCTACAAATCCGTGTTTTGTTATCATAGGAAGCGGCCAAATCGTCTCTCATCCTCTGTCATGCATCAAACTGGACATTAAATGTACAAAAGGAACAGAGTAGTTTTCTGTTCTTATTACAAATGTCATCTGTTGAACAGGGAATAAGAAGATTCTAGAACTGAAACCAACAATGCAGAACAAGAAGTATTGTTATATGTGATACATCTTCCTCAAGGTCATTCCAGGCACTTATTGCTGCCAACTTATACAGGAGATGCCCAGGTTATACCAGCATGGTCCATATCACTATATACAAGAAGATGTATAACTTATACCAGCTGTACATTTGTAATTACAGAAAATACCCAGGTTATACCACTTGGCAGTCTTGGTTTGGTGAAGGCCAGGAGAACGTTGTCTGCCTGACTGCATTGTGCCAGCTGTATAAGTTGGTGGAGGAGGGATACTGCTATGGTGGTCATTTTCAGTCATTGGCCTCGGCCCCTTAGTTCCAGGGAAGAGAAATCTTGATGCTTCAGCAGACATTTTAGACAATTGTTCGGTTCTAACTTTGTGGAAACAATTTGGGGGAGGCAATTTTCTGTCCCGACATGACCGAGCCCAGCCCAGTGCACAAAGCAAGCTTCATAAAGGCGTGGTTGGGGGGAGTTTGCTGTGGAAGAACTTGACTTGTCGCACAGAGTCCTGACCTCAACCCATCTAACACCTTTGGGATGAAGTAGAATGGAGATTGTAAGCCAGGCCCTCTTGTTCTACATCAGTCTCTAACCTCAGAAATGCTCTTTTGGATGAATGGGCAAAAATTCACACAGACACATTCCAAAATCTTGTAGAAAGCCTTCCCAGAAGAGAAAGGAGAGGGGAGGGGCTGTGTATTTAGACTGGGATATCATAAAAGCTTCTGTAAGGGTAATTTTTAGGTGTCCCAATACTTTCATAATCATATAGCAGAATGTATACAATGCATTCGGAAAGTCTTCAGAACAGTTCACTTTTTTTGTTATAAAATAAAAATCTGTTTTTTCCCATCTTTCTACACTCAGAACCCCATAATGAGAAAACAGAAATATAGAATTTTTTTATAAAATAATAATAATAATGAATAACTAAAATTTTGCATGGACAGAAGTATTCAAACTCATTTAACTCTGGGGCCTCCCATTTCTCTTGATCAACTTTGAGATGTTTCTACACCTTGATTAGAGTCACCTGTGGTAAATTCAGGTGATTGGACATGATTTGGAAAGACAACCCCCTGTCTATATAAGGTCTCACAGCTGACAATGCATGTCAGAGCAAAAACCAAGCAATAGGAAGGAAAGAACTGCCTGTAGAGCTCAGAGACAGGATTGTGTGGAGGTACAGATCAGGAGACGGCTCCAAAAAGGTTCTGCTGCACTGAAAGTTCCCAAGAGCACATTGGCTTCCATAACTCTTAAAGGGGTTGTCCGAGTTTAGAGTTGAACCTGGACATATCCCTATGTTCACCTAGGCAGCCCCCCTGATTTGCGATGCTTTCCTTTGCCCTGCTCTAAATCGCAGCAGGAAAAGGAATTTTCTGCAGTTCTGATGATGAATCGGGCTCTCCATAGGGCTGCCAGGCGGGGCTTCCTCCCAGAAGTGAGCCCGGTGACATCATTGGCACTGATGGGCGGCCTTTAGCGCTGCCCTTAGCCTGTAAAACAGCTAGGGCAGTGCTAAAGAGCTCCCATCAGAGCCGGTAATGTCACCGAACACACTGCTGGGCGGAGAGCATCGGAGCATGAAATTCTCTCATGCTAACATCAGGGGGGCTGCCTGGGTAAATTATAGGTATGTCCCGGGTTCAGCTCTGAACCCGGACAACCCCTTTAAATGGAAGAAGTTTGGAACAACCTGGATCCTTTCTACAACCGGCCATCTTACAACTAGCTGGTATTCTAAGATATCAGTTTGAGGTACCCTATAATTGCGTCACATAAACCAAGAGAAAAGTGGGTTTCCTTTAAAATATAACTTTTAATGATATATTTTAAAAAAATGCCCAAAAGTGATAAAGTGCAATTTAAATGAGCGGGATATCGTATACCCCCATATTAGGTAGGTAGGTGGTGTGTCTAGGGAGGGGAAAAGAAAGAGGGGGAGGGGCTGCTGGGTCTCTGCCCCTACTGCATACCCTAGTTATAGAGTCCTTGTCCTAGTCAGCCGCACACCTCCTGAACCGTCCCTATTTCCTTCCCTAGACA